>NC_064769.1:9042206-9179706 GCF_011397635.1 Epinephelus fuscoguttatus | reverse complement strand
TTTTAAAGCTGATACTGATACAAGAGAGGGGAAGTATGTATACATACATGCATATACCAATAAATATAATGTATATTAATTGAATTACACAGTAGTGACTCATTAAACCTTTATCCTTTCCTGTCCACATTCAACCTAGTAATGTAGCTGCTGGTATATATAAAGTGCCTGTGTATTCAATAAACCTTTTATGATTATGCTGAGCGATGTAGCTTGCCTTAAACGACTTTTGTAACTGCACCACTTTGTTGTAAGAAGTCACGTTAGAAATAGGTGTGATACACTGCGTATTAGAGGGTAAAATATCTACAGTATTTCTGGTGGATGACTCTTGCAATTGTCATCCTGTCGTGGTCTCCAACCAGAGCATACACATGTACTGACAAGATCCATATTCAAAGCACTGAATTGTAGAAGCATCTGAAATTGAAATGTCAGTTTGAAATGACCATGCCTTGAATTAGAATGTGGAAATAGAAGAGACAAGCTATTGTGCTGCAGCATCTCGTGTTGACATTTTTGTGTGCATTGTGTTTACTGACTGTGTCCAATACCTTGATACCCCGTTTGGTTCGAGTGAAAAGCCCTGCATTTTCTGCAGAATATGGTCAACCTTTTTTTCTGAGGAGTATCATAATTAGACTGCAGCACTGGTCTCATTCTCCCACTCCTAATCAGTTATCTTGAGATCTGCTAATGTTGAGGTATCCTTCTCCTTTTTCTGTATATGTGTGTGTGTGTGTTGTATAGCTGTAATCCAAAACAAGGCCTGATAAAATGAGAGGATAAAACCCAATTACCCAGTAGGCAGCCCTGAGTCATCTCCCATTTGTTCCAGCCATTTTCTCCTCTGTCTACTCTTTATCTCGACTTGTATGGTTTACTCAAAGACCACCCCAGCTGATTATAATCTGTAGGTGAAAAGAAATGAGATGAAAAAATGTGAAGAAACTGAAGTGATAGAGTGAGCTAATCGATGCCAAGCGGCTTGCACACAGGGATTCTCTTTTCTCTTCAGTACAACCTTCCAGTGTGATTGTGAAGTTTGTGTGCGCCAGGCTTCTGAGGGGACCAATTAAGGAACGGCAGGGCAGGAGCCTGAACTGCTGGCTCTCCTAATAGCCTACAGGCTGGAGTGGTCCTGATCCATAGTCAGTCGATAACACAGGCCTCCCTGGTCTCAGCCAGTGAATTCCAGCAATCAAACAAAAAAACGCTCTTACATGTTCAAAACTTTCTTTGGTTTTACTGTCACATTACAGTGAAGTGTTTGATGGTAAACTGATGTCATAGCTGATGTAACTCAATGCTGAACAAACTTTTTTGTGTGCAAAGACAGCTAAACGTTAAAGAGACCACAGCAGGCTCTTGACCCCTGCAAAAGATTAGAGAATTTGCCATCTTTTTGAGCTTTAAGTACTGTCTACGAATGTACGGGCATGTGTGTTTATTTTCCTTTGTTGGGCTTGGTCTGTTTTATGGCTCCTGTTGTCTGTTTAATACAGTGTTTGTTGTGGCCTGCACATACTGAGGGAATATACCACTGACATTTAGCTCCCTCTCTGCTGACCTACAAGGTGTATGATAACCTACAGGAACAGCAGGCTTGTTTTTCAGGGCTAATGGAGAGCACTCTCAGACAGAACATAAACCAGTGATGTCATGACCCATCTCAAAGGGATTCTCTTCACTCATAGCATTTCCCTTAGAGTCCATAATGTAATGCGAAGGGCTTAATTTTAATCAATAGCCATACATATCATTTACCAAGCTCTTTAAATACACTACACTTTGAATTACTGGTGTACATGTGACTGCTGAGAATAATCTCCTTACCAATTTTAAAATGTCTGAAGTTGTTTCTTATTTGTACCTGCTGCTGATGTATGATTGTTTTTCTATGAGTCAGATCTGAAGCACAAGAAGAGCTTTGGGCACAACATTCTTCCTTCCTTTACCACAGAAAAGGGTTCAACAGAGAGGGTTATATTTTATATCCAGAAAAACAAAAACAAATATGAATGGAGGACATTTCTTTGTCAACTGTATTGTCAATTAAAAGATCAAGTCTTTTCCAGTGTCTGCAGAGCCTAAAGATATTAATATAGGTCCATTGGTCTCTCTTTCCAGCACTTTTTTCCCAGAGCAACATTAGGATTGGATATTGTTTGGGGTTTTTTCTGATACCAATGCTAAAATAATACTTTTAAAATGGTACTGGTGCCTAAATGGTGCCCGAACGGACACTTAATTAATTCAATTAGGCTGGGAAAATATATTTTAAAAGATCAAAGTTTTAACTATTAAACAATGTAATGGGCCAGCCTCTGAGTGATTGATTTTTTTCTTGAAAAACATATATAATGGATATCAGAGGTAAGATGTGACGGAGTTGACAATAAGTCATATTTATTAGTTCAGTTAAAGTAAGTACTTGTTTAATTTTTCAGTTATTTTTCACAGAGTTAATGCTAATACTCAATTTGAAATCATAAGTCTTTTAATTATGATTCAGAAGGGCTATGGAGTTGACATGTTATGGTTGAGACGCACCCGATAGCAATATTATTTAAGTAATTTATTAAAAAATAAAAAGTTTACTAGTACTATAGCAGCATTCTCACCTTTTTCAAAACCAGGAAGTGAGACAGGAGTCGTCGTGATAGAGCTAACTTCTTTTATGCCTGATTAAATTATGTTTTTGTAGAAATCTGATAAATCTGAGTTAATGAAAATGTGGGATCCATCTTAAAGGGCCAACATTTTCATAAAAAAAAATATATTTTGAAACGGATAATCAACGCATTTCATTGTTACACTAATGTTATCAGTACATACTCTTAGATTCTTTTAACACATTTTTTATTTGAAGTTGTGAATTCTTTTCTGGGACAAGGGTGTTTTCTGGCACAGTTTGGAAGTTTAAAAAAAATTGAAAGCAGATCAAAATATTTATAAATCATATTTATTTCATATGAGTAAATCCTTTAAGAAATAATTTCTCACCCCAGATTTGGAGTTAGTGTGTTGATAAGTTGTGATTTTTAAAAAAAGAAAAAAGGTTTAAGTTTATTTTGTGGCAGGACATGATTTGTCCCAATTCTCAAGAATGGATGCACCACAATGAGTACAGCTGGCCCACCTTAACAGACACCTTAAGTGAGCCTGGTCTTCGCTCCAGAACTTCAGGGCTAACCCCCCTTCACTTATTGAGCTGGTGGAAAGCAAAACAAAGGAACTTGGCTTGGGTCTTGGGAGTTGTAGCATTTATTCACTGAGAAGTAGCCTAAACTGTTCACACATTGCACTGCTACTTAAAACTTCACACTCTCTGCTCCGGCCCCCACCACCTTACCATCACTCATCAGTCACACCCACACGCTCTTTCTCTGTTGACCACATGCTCACCATGCACACAATCTGGTACCAAAATGAGGGACCAAAATCTGTGTTGTGGGTCTGTCTGGTAGATACCAGTTGTAAAGGAGGGGTTTTGATACCCAATCCTAAGCAACATACTACCAACAAACTGTTGTCCAGATTGTTATTAAATTTTGTAGGCACCTTTCATGCTCCCCAGAGGATGGACTAAGTCCTTGCACTCTTGATTTCAGCACCATGTTGTTTTTACGAAGATTCTTTTTTCTTCTTTACAAATGGGCTTATTCAAATGAACTTTGATATCTGTGGGTTTTATGTCATTTCCACCTGTTTCTTTTCACCATGATGAACATGGGCTCATTTTTGCATGTCCATACTCCATCTGGTATATCGACTGTATTACTACCCAATTTTGTTAACTGGCAGGAAAAGCTGTCCACCTTAATCTTACCTGCTGAGATTATGACAGCCAGCTCCTTTTGTGAGAGCCTGCACGAATCTGAAAGGCACAAATGCACATTTTACAAGGAGTCCTTATTCTTGGTTCTAAGGCAGTACAGAAAAAAGTAGTCCTTTTAAAAGTAGTCATTTAATGCCTTTGTATTGAATTGATAACTTATGCGAGTTAAATTGCAGTGCCATATGATATAGACTTTAATTGTCATCTGTGTCTCTACCTGCAACAACCTAATGCTAGTACATATTGTTTACCACAGTACTATTTACTATTGGATTTATTTATAGCAGAGTGTTCCTTACTGCGTGTGTGTTTGTAAAATGTGGTGGGTGATTCTCTCAAGTGCACTCTATGGAGGCCAAGAAATTTCATGTGGTCTAATTGTGGTTGTAGGTGCTATTGATTTGTTTGCAACTGTGCAACTTTCCATTCTGTATCATCATCAGTTCTTCTGAATTTATATTTCTTACCTTCAATAGACTCTTTGAAATTGTTTCACATGTTAAAAACAAAAAAGGAAGCTTTTTGATCCTTGCTCACTGAATTCACTGTACAAAGTAATATTTGCCACCATGGAGCAAGTTTAAGATGCAGGAAATATTAGTGTTTATCAGGCATTTGTGCACCTGTGCAATGTAGATTTTCTGAGTCAGCAAGTTTTTACAGTACAGAGTGAGCACATCCAATTGTAAAATGGACACCAAACTGTTTACAGTCATTTTAGGTATCTTTTGCCTTTTCATCCTTGTGTTTGTGTCCCTTTCCACATCTTCTGTTTCTGTCTTTTTCTCTGTCATTCCTTTGCTTACTCATCCACTACTTGTGACACAATATTGCTCACCAAATTTACAAGGGTGCATCAGAGATGCATTTTATTATGTTTTTTTTTTTTATTATGTGCTCCACATGATTACAGTGGTAATGGCCTGAGACAGGCGTCTTGTAGTAGCAGGAGGCCTGATGTCTGGGTGCCCTGTGGCTCACTGCTTTATCTGTACATTATAAGCTTTTACAAAGTTTGAGAACATTGCTTTGAGCACAGAATTGGAGATATACTGCACAGTATTCAAGCCAATGCACATTGTGCGTGTACATCATCTCTTTTTGGTTTATTGATGCTGTGCATATTGAAAGACTTGCAATCATGAATGCCTGTTGAGATACTTTGAAATCCAGAACTCCTCATATCTAAATTACAGAACAGGTTGTGCTGCCCAAAAAAAAATCCCATATGACTGATGAACATTTTCTGATCTACCACTCCTATCATAAAAGTATGGCTCGGGCAATAAAAACACTGTATTAATTGCCTTTGCTCCTGAAAGAATACAGTCATTATTCTCACAAATTAGTCAGGTAGACGTAAACATAGTTTGTTTTGGATATTTGTACAAATGACCAATGGTCTCATTTTTCTGGCAAGGACAGTCTCCAAAGAACAGATTACAGTTATTCAAAGACACGCAGGGTTACCACCAAAGACTTATTTACTTACAAGTGTGTCCTTTTGTTTGGTTGAGTTTGGAGCTCTTTGATAACAAAGTATTTGAATATGTGCTTATATTTGTATTGATTTGTTTATATTTATGTGAAGGCCTATTATATAGCCATTTCTGCATATATTCATTATATTATTAAGATGCAGTTCAAACAAAGTGTCACTGAACTACAACCAGAAATGTAGCCTTATTTTTTTATTTGTATTTTTATTATTTTTATTCTTTCTCATCTTGCAATATGGACTGTTATCAGAAGCATTTGTTGTTTTTTGTAAAGACAGACTTCCGAAGGACAAAACTGTCATTGTGGGCTATTGTGGCTTCATTGTGCATTGTAATCATAGTTCTAGGAATACAGTCAGAGCCCTCTAACAAGCTCGGCACAGAATAAGCCCAACCCCATAAGTGCCAGCTTTGTGTATGTCAGGTTGGAACTTCTAATCACCTGCACAACTACCGTAAGGGCCTTTTGTATTGTACATGCTGTCTCATTTCTATGGTTTATTGGCACACTTAAATGGAACAGCACCAAAATTAATGTTGAGTTACACCTGTACTTTTTGTGCATGACAGGACAAAATGCTGTAAGAAATATCTTTTTTATTGTCAAATCTGCACAAAAACAAAAGGTGTTTCAGAATAAATAGAAGATTGCCCCAACTCACTGCCAGATTAGCAAACTTTCTGTTGCTGCCCTTACTTTAGTGAGATGTAGTGCTGTAGGACTGTTTCTGGAGCTGCTCCTCTCCCAGCAATCGGTCAGTTCAGCGTCTGCCCTTTTAGCATGAACCTCTGACACCTAGCTGTTAAACAGCCTCAACAAACTTTGACCAACACTGAAACGTTTCAGAATGTCATTAAACCCATTAAGATCTGTTAGAATCACAAGGATAACATTACCCATCAGTTAGCCCCGTTGGAACCATCATTCCCCCAGAGTGTAGAGAGAGAGAGAGAGAGAGAGGCATTACCAATTTGCCTTGAAGGCCCTGACACACCAAGCTGACGGTCAGCTGGCGGTCAACGTTGGGACATCAGTGAGCGTCCGTCATCCAAATCTTTGCGGATAGGGTTAGGGTCGACGTTGGCCCTCGACGGCCTTTGTCTGCTTTTTTTCTCGGTGGAGCCCTTCAGTGAATGAAATCACTCTGATTGGCAGTCCAGGTCAGCACAGGACAAGAGAAACTGATGTGATAAAAGTAAAGGAAGAGCTAAAGTTAAAGGAAGTAAGACCAAAAAAATGTTTACATAAGCTAAGATTATTTTTCTCTTTAGCCATTGGGCTCTTTAGCGGAAAGAATTTGTGATGGTTTGTGTTACTGTTCACTGGGGCATGGTAGATATGCTGTGTTCTTTTAACATGTGCTAACTGGCTGACTAGCATCAACACGATCTTCAGCTTTCCCTCTATGAATGTTGATTACACACAATTGTTGTCTGCTGGTGTGGAGAGTTACTCCCTCTTATGCGGGTGCAGAACATATGTGCTGTTTTGCAGTCAGGTTCAGCTTTAGTGGTGATGCCACGCAACTGTTCCTGATGTTGGTTTGGTGTGTCTTGGCCTTAAGAACAACTAAAGTCTTCCCTTTTCTAAACTAGGCCTGACTTGTAAAAAAAAAAAAAAAAAAAAGGGTTGCTTAAAGGAATACTTTCCCCTACAAAATGATGATCTGTGTATCAGTTAATCATGCTGTGTTACCTTGAATTCATGAAGAAAACCAAGTGTCATTTATCCAATTGTATGGTCAGAACTTCCCATACATGCATTTTCCCTGGAACCTTATGATTTAAAAGTACTGAGTATACAACTGGATAAATGAGACTTGGATTATGCTGCACAAGTTGTGTAAGAGTTCGTGAACAGATTTTTTGATGGCTAGTTTTGCTGTTGTTAAATGTGGTCCTCCTATCAATAAATCAGTATGTTACCCATTTTTCATGGAGACATACGAGAAAAACTTTTTTCAGTAATTCAAGGTAACGTGGTATGACTAATTGGTATTCAAATGGTCATTTTGTGGGTGAAGTATTCCTTTAAGGCTTCTTGATATCTCCTTGCATTTTGAAAATTTTGACCAATGACCTTTGAGGGGCCGTGACTAAGCACATGTATGGACCTTTACAACTGCTTTCCCAGTCATCATGAAACTTGCAAGTTAAAGCCACATAAGTAGGATTGGGTATTAGGAATTAGGTGTTCTAATAAGACCTTCTTCTAAAGAAGTAATGGAATTTCTTGTGTGTGTGTGTGTGTGTGTGTGTGGGGGGGGGGGGGGATATCAAACACCAATTAAAAGCGGAGTATTTGTGTATGCCTTAAGACACGTCCAACAGTGGAAAACATATTATAGCATTCATTTTGAATCGTAATGATTCTCTTGGCTTTGGTTTTCTGTTGGTTTACTTAAAGATGCTCCACTGTATGGTTACCCTTGAAGAATTGCTATAAGTTATCAAGTGCATCATAAAGATGTTACTGAAACAGACTGTATGCAAACATAACATATTGTGAAATATAATTAAATATATGATAAAATATTTACTGTCATCTTTTTTTTTATAAGCAACTACCAAAACATTTATCACATCATCAAGTTATGCCAGAATGATAAAATAGTAAATAACACAGTGCTATTTTATTTAGCACTTACAAAATTATGTACCACCTCATAAATTAGAGATGACTTGCCTGAAACATCCTCGTCTCTGCATCTCTCTTCCTCTCTCTGCAGCTTATGCAGATGTTGCTAAGGACAGGTGGCAGTAACGGATGTGAAACTGCAAAGTTGTTGTCATCCTTCAAACCTGGCTGAGGGCGAGAGCTGCTGGCAAGTCGAACAGCAAAGCTCATTTCTCAGTCATCCTCTCCAGCTTTGAACTAAAGCTGGTGATAACCAGTGAACATGGTGGATCAATCTGTTTCTGAACCAACTGGATCTTTCCTCATTTCACCTCCTCAAATGAGGACAGTGCTTTGCTCATGCATTATGAGGATGGCATTGATTTCCAAGCAGCATAGAGCAGAGGCAAGGCAGTCATCAGGCATTCTTTTTCATCATTGGCCGCACCTCCTTTGGCATAGTTTGTGCTTTGACATTTTTCTGTCAACAGAACAAACAAAATGCTTCGTCAGATCCTTGTATTGTAGTTTCCACCTTCTTTCAGTGGACTGACAGCAGGTTATCAAATAACTCCAATTCATAATGACTGCTCCTCAGTGTTTTGAGAAAGCTTACAGTTTCACCTCCACTTTTATATCTCTGTGATATCAGAGCACAAGTTTCTACAAATCACCTTTAAATGGAAAGCATTTGTATAAGATATGAATCTATTTGGCTCCATTGGTCCTCAGAGTTTCTGAGTTGCTACACCAAACGGGGAATTTGGGTCTTCTTTCATTTATGTAGATGACCTGGTTCTCATGGCCCTGGCAATAGAGCAGGCGTTCCATTTTGCCTAGTTGCAGCAGTATTTAACAATCAGTCAAATTGTCCAAGGTACTGGACAGACAAGTGGACTTATAGTTAATGGTAAAAAGAGAACTGCCGAGCACAATCATCTCTGTCCTCTTAGAAAGATAGAAATGTTAGGGGCGTTGGTGGCTTAGTGGTAGAGCAGGCGCCCCATGTACAAGGCTGTTGCCGCAGCGGCCCGGGTTCGACTCCAGCCTGTGGCTCTTTGCTGCATGTCACTCCCTCTCTCTCTCCCCCCTTCACGCTCATCTGTCCTATCAATTAAAGGCTTAAAAATGCCCAAAAAAAATCTTAAAAAAAAAAAAAAAGGATAGAAATGTTAGCCTGGCATTGCAAATATGCAACTTCACATATGTAAATTAGTCTGGAATCTCAGCTAGTTATCAATGGTCATAGATGGATTGATCTACAACCAATCAGAGCAAAGAAACGTAATGTAGCACTAACTGATGGACAAATTATAGAGACTGCAGCGTGCGGAGATGAGCTGTGATGATATAGCATCAATATGTCTGTTGCCATTTTTGCCATCAGAATTTAAAAATAGAAAATCCACATCAGCTGCAGCCATCTTGGTTGATGTCGAAAATGCCTGAACAGTGCTCCTCTGTACTATGCTAGCTTCATGTTCGCCGCTGGCTTGAGAGTGCATAAGTCAAAAATGACGTCATTATGTGTTTTGCGTAAGGCACAAAAGCTTCAGGCAAAGGCGTCGTCCGGTATCTTATCAACCCCGCTCATATTAGGTAAATGGTTGGCCCGAAGTGGTCCAGGTTAGGTGGGAATTTGTTTGAAAGGGGGGGGCAGATACATCTGCCTGAGCAAATAAAACACATGCCTGCAGATTTGTATGTTTCTCAGGCTATGGAAATGTGTCTTATTGGCACAAGAAGAAACATTGTGTGGTTTGGGCTAACAACCCTAGACTGCCCTCCCTTGTGGGCTCAGTCGGGACACTCATCTGTACACAATGGTCAAACATAAAAATACACACCTCACTAAACCCCTAAATTTAATTCTTGAGGTTTTTCAGTGCATTCATACAAGCAAATACAGTGTGCACATGGGGCGATATGTTATTTAGACCAATATTGTGTCACACATCGTCAAGTGGCAAACAGGAAGGACTCATGCAGACACAGGTTTTACAGGCAATTTATTAAGAAAATGACAACTTGTTACAGGCCTACAGTCAGCCCAGTGGGCAGGCAGCATTAGAAAACAGGCAAACAGGATACTGCCAGGAAGCTAAAGTAGCAATAGCCAGCAGGGCCCTAATAAGGAGATGAGGAACAGGTGTGCAAGCAGGTGGCTGAATCCAAAGACTGTTGAAACACAGAACAGGGGCGACGAGTGGGCAGGTGAGGAATGACAGAGACCTGGGGCAAAGGGTGACAGCACAGACATCAACATGACACTTCTGAATGGAACATACTAATGTGGACAGCTCTGTTGAAAGACTGACTCATTGCTTTCATACATTATCCTAAATGTGACATTTTTGTTAAAGTCTATGTTAAAGTCTATATTGTGTGCACTTGCAAAAAACATATTTGATATGGAACAGGACCTCCAGGAAATTCACCTAGTTTTTAAAATAAGCATACTTTAATGGCACAAGCAGCACAGAAGAGTATTTATGGTGTGTATATTTATATAAAACAGAGGCCCATATTGCTCTGCTGGTCTTGTAATACACTTGTACCCAAAACAGCATAGTAGATTTAAAGGTCTCTGATTCTGTTTCATACTAGAATTAACTATGTTTTGCGTCTGTAGTTTTATTTACAAACTATATTTATTTCAGTATTTTGAACAGAGTAAAGAAAATCAACATGTGCAGAGGAGCTTTTAGGGTAAAAGTGCAAAAACATGCAAATACTGAGGCATTTTTGATTATGATTATGAGACAGCATGCCTCAGTGTTCACCTTCTTTTGTGCATATTCTGTCAGATCCATTCCTGTTATATCAGATATAATTTTCCAGACATGCAGTTTATGAATTTTAAATTCACAGAAATGCATGCCTAAAAGCTTTGATCCCCCTGCTCTTTTTTCTTCTCCCTCCCTCTCCTCAGCAGGTAGTGGAGCATTAACCTTTTGCCAGTGTTTCTAAAATGAGGGCTGGGGCAGTGGGAGTCTGGTACCCTTACAGTGCATCCCCTATCTCCAATGTCTCTGCTTCTTGCCCCTGTGAACCTTCTCATTCATGCAACAATGAGGGCTCAGTAAAGGTGGCTGGCTTTGATCAAGAGGGCTCTCTCCCCAGTTGCAATTGATGGCCAACACACAAGTGCAAAAGGCTTTGAGCACACCAGAGCAAGTGAAACCTGAATGGAGTGTTAAAGAGCAACGATCAGGGATTTCAAACAAAGGCCTGCCGTTTGTGTACTTGGACCTTAAACTCCGGGAACAGACATTTTAAGCACATTGTATATTCCCTTTTTAAGCCAACGGTTGCTTTGGAAAACAAGTGCTCGTATTCTTGTCAAGACCCTCGCATTATAGATGGTTTAATTAAGTTAAGGAAATTAAGTTCTATCAGACTGAATCCAGGCTATAGGCTTCTAACTACAGTTTCTTGGGATTTGGTAAGTGTCTTGCCTCCAACTCAACTCCCTATCTCCTGATACTGATCGCTAAACTCAGGGTATTTGCCAGCATCAAGTATGACACCAGTGCTCTCTTTTTCCTCCATAATTTAAAATCTGTGCAACACTTCCCCCCTGCTTAAAACTCATAGGTATCATTCGTATCCAAGTTAACATGAGGCTGTCACTGTAAAACAAAACTTTTAACTGTAACTGTGAACTGTGAGACTTTTCCACACCCAACATATCTTTTATTCTTCTGCATATTTTAATGACACTGATCTAGGAGACTATCCTCCCAAGAAGCAAGTGCCCCAAAACAACATATGTTTATGTTCAAGTGATGAAGCAGTTGATTAGCCATATAAATTATGATGGGAGCAAACGACACCCAGTGACGATGGAATAGAACGACAAAGTCTGTGTAGGGAGGAGGTTGGGATGAATGGATGGGTCAACAAAATATCAGCCTTGAAGATGGGAGACAGCTGTTTGTTTGCTAATTCCAACTGTCAGTCCATGTACCCTTTAAATTATACTGATACCAATAGAATACTCCATTCAGTACCCATAATTGTATACCCATACAATCCGTTCATAAAACGGATTGTATTGTGTTTAATATAGCCATACTTTGATGCATGCATCCACTCAGATACAACTCAGATAAACCATGCTTGACTTCACCACACCACAGACTGATTGGTTATATTTACCTATTGCTGCTGAAGTGAGCTAACTGTTAGCATCACATGGCTAACGTTACCTAACGGTTATTAACAGGTTTAGAGTCGAGCCGTTTCCGTGTCTGTGTACGTTTATTGGGAGCATTAAGTGGCTTGGATGTTAGTTGCTGCTGCTGTGCTAGCTCTTGCTAACATGGCAGAAGTTGAACTGACTGTTACGGGAGGAGAGCGACTCCAGAGATGGCAGCAACAGAAAATTTGCTGATCCGGCGGAGAGTCTACTTGGTACTGAGTCATTTCAGTCCATACCTTTTAAAGGTATCGAGTACCAATTACCAGCCCTAGTCACCATTAGCATGAAGCCCCTATAACCTTAGAGAAGTATGAATTTAACCCAAACCATGACTTTTCCTGAATCACAACCTTGAAGGTGCTATATGTAACTGTAAATATGTTTGATTGTTGAGTCTTTTTTCCAGGTTGTGAAATACTTAAACTTTGGTTGGTAGATGGAATGAACCACTGACCCAAAGCATTGATATTTGATGACCTGTGAGTGAGATTCAACAATTAACTATCCTTTCCAGTCACTTACAGCACCCTTTCAGCAGAGTGCTGTGAAATCATACAATAGAGTTGGGTGGTATCCACATTTTGTTACCGTTAAACCTTCCCCACATTTTCCCAGGGTATACGGTATTACTGTGACTAATTAAAATTCACTTTCACTCAGAGGGAGTCGCCAAAATGTTGGCTTGTGCCTATACCGTTCAGAAACAGAATAACAAACATTACATAGACCTAAGAAAAAAAAAGTGCAAATACAGCAGTCAACCAAACAGAGTGAAATAACAACAAATTGTCTGTGGGCTACAGTCCACTTCCAGCACAGTAATCAACACAAATCAGCCCTACAGCATCCAATACTTATAGGCTTATCAAATAATAAAAAAGTAACAATAAATAACAAAGGTAGTAACGAAAATGTGTGCTATAGCCTACAGCGTATCCTGAGACCGCAGCGGCTACTGTCCGTTGGTTTATTTTTAGAATCTATAAACATAAATAAACATTAAAAAAGCACAGCTCTACAGCACCCAGTACTAGGACTCATCAAATAAGAAAAAAAGTAAAAATAAATAACAAAGGCAGTCACAGAAATGTGTGCTATACAGCGTATCCTCAGACCGCGACGGGAAATACTGTTCGCTGGTTTAGGCTATTTTTAGAGCCTACCTTTAGTTTGAAAAGTTCACCCTCTCCAAGTCCCAACTGTTTTGTCCATCAGAACAGGCTACTCCTCATTGAAAATGATATAAAAACAAACTATAGTAACTACAGCAGCATCATACGCTTCAAAACTATTCAAGTCTTTTCGCCAGAAAAACCAGCATGTTTACTTTTTCCAGCTGGAGCAGGTAACGTAGTGGATTGACAACTTTGCCCGCGGTGCTAAACACACCGCTCTGATGGAGAGCTCGTGGCACAGGTAATTTCGGGCAGCGCTGACATCAGAGGAAAACGCCTGGCTTCACCACATTTCCACCTGAGAAGGAGGTCTTAGTCTCCCTGAATAACAGGCTCACGACAACAGGCAGTTATCTCTGCTCCTGCTTACTCCTGTATGGTGCCGACCGGACCTGCCACCGCATCGGCTCTTCTTTTAAGGAGACAGCCCACAGTCATCTGGTTCGGGCTGCGCTTCTCCCTCCTTCACTCTGATGGACAGTGGACCTGCTTCTGCTGCTGCTTGCAGAAGTTGTGAAGTTGTGTTGTTTTTTTGGAAGCAACTCGCGACTTGCCATCTTTTCTTCTCTTTCTCACATCCGAGCTGTCACGTGACGACATCACATCCAAAAACTTTATCAAATGTCATCTCCCGACAACAGTTAAGGGCAGTTATAAGAGAAACATGATAGCCTACTATTAGTTTTAAATTGTAATTAGTATTAAATTGAAAACTCAACCACACATACATAGGTGCTGGACAAACACTCATTATTTAGGCATTAAATAAAATATATTTAATATTATATTAGGCCCCTACAGGCCTATATGCATGGCAGATTTTTTTTAATGACAGTAATGAAACTGATACTGTTGCTATTTTTAAATACCGCAGGATGCCTTATTAAAATTATTGCCCAACCCTATCATACAAGATATTTATTTTTTAATAGTGACAAATTATATCGTGCTGATGGGTCATCAGATCAGAAAACTCATCTGTTGTTCTAGAAGATATGAACAAACAGTGTATTTTGTTGTTTAATTTGGAGGACTTTTGGTCTAGACAGGTTGAGATTGCATCGTTATGACACATCAATCTCTGTAAATTTTATTTTTTTCCAAATCCTGACAGGCCAGTCAGTCACTTTCAGCTTGTCTAATACATGTCTAGTACATTGTTTTTTGTTTTGTTTTTTTATGTTTTAGGTGGTAATTTCCCAGCAATTGTTACATCAACCCAGTCCTTGTACAGGCTGTGGGAGTGATAGTAAGAACAAAATGTGAGTTCTCCTTGTTCAGAGTGTGTCTGAGCTGTGCAAATGTCTTGTGGCTGCATTGCAGTATAGTCTATTGAACCCCAGCTGGTGGAGAATCGGATATCCAACCACCTTTTCTGCATACACTGGCCAAAATCTTCAGCATTGTGCTAAGAGTGAAAGTAATGTCACCGCAGCATGACTGTCTCACTAGTTTCATATTAGTGTATTTTACCGGCCACAGGAGACCATATGCTATTTAATGAGAAGTAGCATGGATCAGATTTAGGATGAGTGTCCCATTGCTGGGTAATTGCCTCTGAAACTCTGATGAACCACCACAGAATTAAATGCAGCTATAAAGTCTCATTTGGAATAGAACTGAAGCAAAGTGGGATCATAACTATGTCAGGGGTGGATGACAGCCCACCAATATTTTATCCTAGATAAAAAGAGAATGATGAAATTATGAATCTAGCTCATCAGCCATCTGCTCTCTCTTATTTCATTGTGGGCCTACGTTAGTCTGTGACACACATTAGAAAGCTGATGCGCAGTGAGTGTGAGAGCTCAGCCTAACCTTTGGGGAAAGGCTAAGAATAAACACTTCAATAAACCGTTTTTGATGGCTGGTAGCTGTTGCTACGTGGACATTCAGACAGTGCACCAGCGTGGAAAGGTCACTTGTCCCAAACATATGGGTAATTGGGCCTAAAATACCACCTGGCATGTTTTCTTCCCACAGGGTGCACTGGATTCTGTCAACCTTTACCATATAGACAGGCAAGTATGTTCTGTCCATCCACATAACAATAGTTCAGTTTATGGTCAGCATTTATTTTTTAGGTTTGGCAGATATTTTTAGAGTGCTGATAAGTTGTTAACCCTAAAGTATAACACTTGTATAATTTTTGATTCTGTTCTGGCTCTGGGTCATATGGTTAAGGTTATTTTTTGTGGCCTTTACAGTCAGTCGGTAAAAGCTTTATTGTGCTGTTTTTTTTCTCACCTTTTAAGACTAAATAGACATGAAATTACCCACCAGTAGGATTTCTTCAGTTTCTACTTTGTTCCATAATAAACTGACCACAGGCTGGAAAATTAAAAAAAATAGTTACAGCTTGTGCAGGTTGTCATTGGAAACCATAATGTTTTCCATATCCACAAACCCCCACAATATAAAATCCATTAGGTTTCTAAAACCTGCATTCGTAGCAAGACACACAGCATACAAAATGTCATCAGGTAGAGAAGAAATTAATGTCACAGTGCTCAGGGCTCGTTTCATGACTGAATGCTCCTGACAGATGGCATTGTGTTCTGTGTTTGTCATTGTACTGATTGTGGTCAATTCTCAGAAAAACTTTCTATCGATTTCAGCACATTTACCTCAACGTCAGGACATTAGTGGGAGGTTCCAATGTTTGCGGAGTGAATGATTTCCTTTTGTCACCAGAGAAGGACATCGATATGTGAGTCACTGCAGTCTAAGAACAGGTGTGGCCTTGGATGTGTGGATGGAAAAGGTTTCTCTCTCACCTCACCTTGTGTGTGTTGGGTTTTGTATGTTATTAAAATGTGATTTTTCGACTGAACTTGTATTACAGAGTATAGCGTGATGCTTCAAAATGTAGTTTTTGCTAACGGTAAAAACGTATAGTTTATTTTTTCCCGACACAGTAAATGGGATTGGTTATATTGTTTAAATAATAATTGTTATTTTGTGTTGAGGCTGCACTGCATATACACCTATATTCTTTATGGATAACAAATTACATAAGTGCAACTATCACAATAATAATATGATCAACTTATTGCCTGATGTGTTTATAATAAGCTGCAGCCTGAAAGCAAAATAAAGTGAAAGCGGTAGTGCCAAAAATTGAAGTTCCTCAAATGGCCACTTGAGGCTACCCAGAAGCGAGTCAATGCCTAAAAATAAGGCAGGGCCGCTTTGAGTGACAGACTATCTGTGAGGCGTTACAGTCTATGAGTCAGATCCACCTCTTACTCTTCCACAGCTCCACCCTCTCATCCAAATATGGTAATTTCTGACTCCAAAAAAAACCAAGATGGCAAGGGCCAAAAAGCCGAACTCGAGACTTTAAAACAGCAGTCCACAAACCAATTTGTGGCATCATGGTAGCTAGTCCATCATTTTATACAGTGTATGGTGTATAATTAAAAAATGTCACCAACATTTTAGCCACCATGACGCCAAAATAAACAGCAGGGTTTCCCCGACCATTAGTTAGGTGCAGCGAATCTACCTTTTTTCTCTCCATCCCGCCTCCTCCTTCTTCAAGTACTAGGAAAAATAAAACAGCACTTCAAAGACCACACATTGTAGCTTACCATTAGCCTGCAGCTGCTGTTTTAGAGTGGAAGAGGCACAGTCCTGATAATCGTTAGCTTGCCAACCTCTAGCATTGAGCCAAAAATTCTGTTGTTTGCAGTTTTACCCTCCAGTGACTTCATCCTCCACTCTATAAATCCACCAGCAAACTGCCTGGCTCTCAGGCTATCCATCGCATGAGCTGACTGCAGCACGCCGGCTGGATTATGTAGGTAACTGTGGTGTTCCCAGAGCATCGCTAAGCTTGTCTGTTAGTCGCAAGAGCCATCACTTGGTTTTGTTTATGTTGGCCAAACTTTGTTTTAGTCTCAACTGAGTAATTGTGGGCTACTTTGGTGATATTACATTTTGAAAAATGGTTTTTTTTTTTTTTTCTATATTCCAATTCCATTGTCTGATTATTCTTAAGAATCAAAATTACATTGCTCTTTGAAAAGATGTTCTTGCATTATTATGCCAACAGTATATCAGTGGCATAAAATGACAATAATACTGTTTATCCCAATTACTTATATATCTTATATTATCCCAAAAAGTTGTTATTGTGGCAGACCAAAGTGCAACTGACATAATCAAAAAGAAACAGCAGGACATGATATTGGCAACATTTTAATGTGTTTATTCAATGTTTTTACTTTTCTTTTATATCATGTTTCACCAGCCAAATTCCCAGAGCACAAAATACAGTAGGAGTTTGTTACCTTTGGTTAAATTATTGTCTTCAGATCCTCATTTACAACAAAGCTTTCGAGTTTCATTACTTTTGATGTTATTCACTGGTGTGGAGGAGGGAAATTGCTGTTCACTCAGAAATGCCAACGCCGAGGGGAGTTGTCAAGCTCTGATCTGCGTTAAGGGCATACATCGATCTGACCCGTGCTTGTAAGTCTCCCTGGACTAACCACACGCAACCCCGCTTCCCACTGCTAGCTGATGGGTGTGGGAGACCACGAGGTGCCCTCTTCAGCTCATCTCTCCATTCTCCAGTTTTCCTACTCCTGTACTTTTTGTCTTACTTTTGCAAAGATGAGTAAGGGCTCTGTCCTGGAGGCATTGCACTCTCAGCCCTCGACACCTCTCTGCTTGTTCTCTGCCTGCTTCTCTCGAGCTGTTCTTTTTTTAAAAACACCAATGTCAAAGTTCTCAGCTCTCTTCTCTAGGCAGGTTTGCACTTTGTCTTAATTTGAGCGGTGTTGTTTTCATCCTGCCATTTGAGCAACCACAGAGAGCAAGGAGCAGCTTTGTAGATTTCTATGCTCTACACCTACACTACAGAGCAACTAATTCCTGTTGTTTGAAGTGTTGTTTATTGGTTACAGTTGTTAAGGAAAGACGGAGGATGAAGTGCGATTGGGTAACTCTTCAAAGCTCTCTGTCAGCAGCCTTATGGAAATGGAAAACTGGGGAATTGAGGCAGTTGCTTCGTCACTACTGTACCTGAATAGTGGATTCACACTTTTATTTATGTTCATTAATATTCTGGTTCTATAAGTAGTCCCGTGGCATTTAGAACATGCTGAATGAGAGTTTAATTATGTTTCTCATCATAAAATCGGACAGGATAAGGCTTGTAAAACGAAGTCTCTGTGAGCTCAAGCAAAGTGAGAGAAGACATCGTGAGTAACTGCACCATAGGCTCTGAATAGATCATAAATTTACTATTCCCACTGGAGTCACAGGTTCCCAAAGATGATGGGTTTCATTTTACTTTTTTTCTTTACTTTAAAAAATGACAACTGCAAAAGCAGTATCTCATTTGTTTCACCATGTCCTAAATCTCGTACTTTCTAATTCTACAGTAGTAGCGCTAATTTATAACTTGATTGTTTGGCAAGAAATGAGCTAGGGTCAATAAAAGAGTCTAGTGTGTAGGATTTTGGAAAATATATTGGCAGAAGTGGAATATAATAACTTTGTTTTCTTGAGTGTATAATCATCTGAAAACATGAATCATTGTGTTTTTGTTAACTTAGAATTAATCTCTCAAGACAGATTCTGCAATCTACATTGTAGAATCTGTCGGCAGCCCTGTGTGAAAGACGACTAGAGAGGGGGGGAGGGCGGGGCTTTGAGTTTGAACGATGCTGCGCTTTAGCCAATCACAATGGAGGGGGTGCGGCCGAGACATGCAGGTGTCCCCAGGAAATGTGTACCTACAGAAACAGCAAGCTCCGCGTCCATAGCGACCTCTCCAGTAATGCCGTCTCGTCAACGAGAAAAAAATATTTTTTCCAGCGGATGTCTGAGTTACAACATGATTGAGCTAACTGGAGTAGTTTCATGTCGTATCCGGCAACAGGAGGCTTTTAACAGATGACGTCCTGATGTTAGCTTTGCTAACTGTCCCAGTCAGCTGCAGCCACTGATGCTTTCTAGACATCGTGATTTCCCATAACTGAATAAATACCACAGATAGCAACACAAAACTGCTTTGCTAACTCAATCATGTTGTAACTAAGATATTCGCTGGAAAAATATTTTATTCACGAACTATTTATTGAGTTATTACCTTATTTTTATAATCTATAGTTATAGACAACGCTAACGGCTAGCATTAACAGCTAACGGTTAGCCCAGCTAATCTACGATAACCATATTAATTATGTGCACACAGAAATAGTAACGTTTGTTCAGTCATTGTGTTTATAGACTTAACAAACATCAGATTAGTCTACACGGTGATATAGTGACGTGAAAAATGTGATACAGTACAGGCCAAAAGTTTGGACACACCTTCTCATTCAATGCGTTTTCTTTATTTTCATGACTATTTACATTGTAGATTCTCACTGAAGGCATCAAAACTATGAATGAACACATGTGGAGTTATGTACAAAAAAAGGTGAAATAACTGAAAACATGTTTTATATTCTAGTTTCTTCAAAATAGCCACCCTTTGCTCTGATTACTGCTTTGCACACTCTTGGCATTCTCTCGATGAGCTTCAAGACGTATTCACCTGAAATGGTTTTCTAACAGTCTTGAAGGAGTTCCCAGAGGTGTTTAGCACTTGTTGGCCCCTTTGCCTTCACTCTGCGGTCCAGCTCACCCCAAACCATCTCGATTGGGTTCAGGTCCGGTGACTGTGGAGGCCAGGTCATCTGCCGCAGCACTCCATCACTCTCCTTCTTGGTCAAATAGCCCTTACACAGCCTGGAGGTGTGTTTGGGGTCATTGTCCTGTTGAAAAATAAATGATCGTCCAACTAAACGCAAACCGGATGGGATGGCATGTCGCTGCAGGATGCTGTGGTAGCCATGCTGGTTCAGTGTGCCTTCAATTTTGAATAAATCCCCAACAGTGTCACCAGCAAAACACCCCCACACCATCACACCTCCTCCTCCATGCTTCACAGTGTGAACCAGGCATGTGGAATCCATCCGTTCACCTTTTCTGCGTCTCACAAAGACACGGCGGTTGGAACCAAAGATCTCAAATTTGGACTCATCAGACCAAAGCACAGATTTCCACTGGTCTAATGTCCATTCCTTGTGTTTCTTGGCCCAAACAAATCTCTTCTGCTTGTTGCCTCTCCTTAGCAGTGGTTTCCTAGCAGCTATTTGACCATGAAGGCCTAATTCGCGCAGTCTCCTCTTAACAGTTGTTCTAGAGATGGGTCTGCTGCTAGAACTCTGTGTGGCATTCATCTGGTCTCTGATCTGAGCTGCTGTTAACTTGCAATTTCTGAGGCTGGTGACTCGGATGAACTTATCCTCAGAAGCAGAGGTGACTCTTGGTCTTCCTTTCCTGGGTTGGTCCTCATGTGTGCCAGTTTCGTTGTAGCGCTTGATGGTTTTTGCGACTCCACTTGGGGACACATTTAAAGTTGATACAGTACAGGCCAAAAGTTTGGACACACCTTCTCATTCAATGCGTTTTCTTTATTTTCATGACTATTTACATTGTAGATTCTCACTGAAGGCATCAAAACTATGAATGAACACATGTGGAGTTATGTACTTAACAAAAAAGGTGAAATAACTGAAAACATGTTTTATATTCTAGTTTCTTCAAAATAGCCACCCTTTGCTCTGATTACTGCTTTGCACACTCTTGGCATTCTCTCGATGAGCTTCAAGACGTATTCACCTGAAATGGTTTTCTAACAGTCTTGAAGGAGTTCCCAGAGGTGTTTAGCACTTGTTGGCCCCTTTGCCTTCACTCTGCGGTCCAGCTCACCCCAAACCATCTCGATTGGGTTCAGGTCCGGTGACTGTGGAGGCCAGGTCATCTGCCGCAGCACTCCATCACTCTCCTTCTTGGTCAAATAGCCCTTACACAGCCTGGAGGTGTGTTTGGGGTCATTGTCCTGTTGAAAAATAAATGATCGTCCAACTAAACGCAAACCGGATGGGATGGCATGTCGCTGCAGGATGCTGTGGTAGCCATGCTGGTTCAGTGTGCCTTCAATTTTGAATAAATCCCCAACAGTGTCACCAGCAAAACACCCCACACCATCACACCTCCTCCTCCATGCTTCACAGTGGGAACCAGGCATGTGGAATCCATCCGTTCACCTTTTCTGCGTCTCACAAAGACACGGGTTGGAACCAAAGATCTCAAATTTGGACTCATCAGACCAAAGCACAGATTTCCACTGGTCTAATGTCCATTCCTTGTGTTTCTTGGCCCAAACAAATCTCTTCTGCTTGTTGCCTCTCCTTAGCAGTGGTTTCCTAGCAGCTATTTGACCATGAAGTCTCCTCTTAACAGTTGTTCTAGAGATGGGTCTGCTGCTAGAACTCTGTGTGGCATTCATCTGGTCTCTGATCTGAGCTGCTGTTAACTTGCAATTTCTGAGGCTGGTGACTCGGATGAACTTATCCTCAGAAGCAGAGGTGACTCTTGGTCTTCCTTTCCTGGGTCGGTCCTCATGTGTGCCAGTTTCATTGTAGCGCTTGATGGTTTGTGCGACTCCACTTGGGGACACATTTAAAGTTTTTGCAATTTTCCGGACTGACTGACCTTCATTTCTTAAAGTAATGATGGCCACTCGTTTTTCTTTAGTTAGCTGATTGGTTCTTGCCATAATATGAATTTTAACAGTTGTCCAATAGGGCTGTCGGCTGTGTATTAACCTGACTTCTGCACAACACAACTGATGGTCCCAACCCCATTGATAAAGCAAGAAATTCCACTAATTAACCCTGATAAGGCACACCTGTGAAGTGGAAACCATTTCAGGTGACTACCTCTTGAAGCTCATGGAGAGAATGCCAAGAGTGTGCAAAGCAGTAATCAGAGCAAAGGGTGGCTATTTTGAAGAAACTAGAATATAAAACATGTTTTCAGTTATTTCACCTTTTTTGTTAAGTACATAACTCCACATGTGTTCATTCATAGTTTTGATGCCTTCAGTGAGAATCTACAATGTAAATAGTCATGAAAATAAAGAAAACGCATTGAATGAGAAGGTGTGTCCAAACTTTTGGCCTATACTGTATATAGCTAAACTCTGCTGGTTTTCTACCGGAAGTATTTGTAAAGAACACGACGATTCCCTGGGGGCACCGCCGGAAATGAAGGGCGTGAGGCCCCTGCACTTCCAGTTAGTCGAAATACTCCGGGCTGTGCCTCCAGAGGTGAAGGAAGAAAAATTTTTTTTTTTTTTTTTACCGATGGATTTCCAGATTGACTTAGAATGAACTGATACAGGAAGTGGGTCCTTGTCCACGGAGTTGGCCATGTTGCACCATCCAGAACGCACAAACAAACACTGGCTGTAGGTAGGGCCATTTGCAATTACTACTGTAGCAGCCCCTCTGAAAACAGCAGCATAGAAAATGCCCTTTTATTCAGGCTTTATACCGGTTTAAAATACCGGCTCCATTGTTTGGAGGGAAAGAGCTCTCTGTGGATAATTATACTCCCACTAAAAATCTCCTAAACATCTGTATCTAATGTTATCAGAGAAAAAGGTGATCACAAATTAGCAGGTGCTGGGCCAGCGGCCCATCTCTGACATGCTTAACAGCATCAGAACAACATTTTTGTAACGCGAAACGGCTCTATTCAGTGTTTTTACTGCTTTAAATCATCTGGTCCATTTGTTTTGAAGAAGAGACCTCTGTTGACGATTCGGCACTCTCTAAAATCCTCCCAAACATCGAACACTGAGGGAATTCTAACCAGGTAGAGTTTCAGCTGTTGCAGTCTCCTCACCGCTAGATGCCCCTAATTATTACACACTGTTTCTTTAACCCACAATACAGGAAATAAGGGTTGTGCAGTGTAAGAGTCAAAAGATGCACTGTGAGTTTCTTAAAGAAGTGGTTGCTTTCTGTTTATAGAGATGGTATTTCAAGTTTCTCTTTCTAGAACCAGCTCTTTTGAGTAACAAATTGGGTTTGTGTATGATATCAGTATTAATTTAGTCACTGTAGGGCTGTCCAAGCCTAGCATCAAACAGTTTGAGTTCTGCACAACTTGCCAATTATCTTTACAAATACTCACCATTATTAGGGATGCTTTTCTTCAATGCATCTTGCCTATGATTATGAGAAACACAATATTCACTACCTCTGCCTAGTAACTGCAGTCCTTCAAACCTGCAGACCAGCAGCACAATACTAAACTCCTATAAACAGCCCCCATGGGAACTTTCATGCCTTTATGCTTTAGTGTCTTTGACTGTCATCTGTGATGTGAAAACACACAGTCAAAGAAACAAAAAGTGTGCCTCCTGGTCATACATAGTACTTCAGTAATGAAACTCCTGCATAGTGAGGGTGGAAAAGACACAAGGTATGTAACCGCAGACATTAAGCAGACTACAGTTGCTGTTTGGTTTCATTATGGTGGGAGGAAGATTTTTTTTTTATTTAGTTTTAATATGGCGTGTTGTTTAATGCCAACATTAAACATTTAAGAGTTTAATTTTAGAGATTAATCACCCTTGTTTCCCCCCTGTATATTTCAGAGGGGTTGTTTAACTTCCTGTTCATGGAGATCATGAACAGGAAGATGAGATCAAATCATGGAGAATTATTGTCCTTTCCACAAACAACTTTCCGTTATTAATTGAGTTTATATTGGCAGTTTTGGAATAGAATATGTTTCCATAGCAAACAGTAGCAGGTAGTTGAGCTGAATATGTATGAAAACCTGTGGAGCAGTATTTTTTCATTATGTAACCATGCAGCAAATGTTTTAAATCCTGCATAATGACATTGTTTGTGTGTAAGAGTTTCCGTGCCTGGATAACAATTAACTTAACGACTAGTTGGATCTAATTAATTCTCAGACTTCTTCCTCTCAGAGATATAATGAGGCTAGCCTGCATATGGTTTGTAATTTTTCATTGTGGAAACAGTTTGAGCTCAAGGAGAAAACTGTTACTGTGATATATAAGGTGCTAGCTGAGAAGGTAGTAACACACATGCATTTGTTAGTTTGACATTCACCATGGAAACACTCATTTGCATCTGACCGACAAGGAACCCAGTCAACCTTTATAAAAGGAGACGTTGTGACATATTCACACTCTGATTGAGATTGTCATTTAGCTATGGAGCAGGAGATAAGACTGACAGTCATGAGCTACACCTGCTGCCAATATTAGAAAAAAGGTGACAAAACCACTTCTCACACATTTGCCTGTTATTCATATTTTTTCTTTTTCTTTTGCTGCAACCCACGTGAGTGACAAATCAAATGAAACGCATTCATTCATGCAGTGCACAACAGTAACTTTTAACATTATTTAAGTTATCAGGGATGTTGCTAGGTACATGTCCTGCATCCCAGAAGCATTAAAATCTGAAAGGACATAATAAACTGACTATCAACGTGTACAGGGGACGTACTGTGCTCTTTACCCGTTATTGCTACATTGTGAATAACAAATCCCTTTTGAAATCATTGGTGTCGTGTGACTGAACTTACTTGAAAGTATTTCTCATGTCAAGGAACCAGCTGAGAGTGAAACTTCTGATTCGGATGTTATGATCATTGTGTCGATGATGTGTCTATGTTTTTGTTTCACTGCTCCGCACAGATCTGACACAGGTCTGCCGGTCTGCCTGCCCTCATCCCCAGTTTTCTAAAATCTGTGCGCCTCTGTTGTCTCGTAAAAGCAGCAGTGTCAATGGCACAACATGGAGGTCCTGTGGGCTGCTGGTAGACAATAACCTTAGATTTTTAGGTTCATTAAATGTAGATGAGAATAAGCACATTTCTCAAACTGTTAAACTTCTAAATTCATGTAATAGCTTATTTAAATGATTTTGGTGCTCTCCACACTCAACTCAAGATGCGACCTTTTTGTAATATTTTGTGCAAAGACTTTATACAAAGATATGTAGCCTATACAATGTATGATTTTGTAAATTAAGTTTTCAAATTTGGGATTTTATTTGTTTATCAGATACATTTTCAACATACATGAATATAACCATAGGTATAACCATATATATACACCATCTAACCATATAACACGAAACACAAATTGAACACTACAATTTGTCCAAAAACAAATTTTATCAGGAACCCACTCAAATGACTACTTGAGGGTTTCTCAGACTTGCTTCATTGACAACCTATCAACATCACTGAGCTGTCATTATATTACTATGAGTAGTAGAAAATTAAAGCAGCACTTACTGTGGTACAACAGTTTATCTCAGCATGGTACTCTTTACTAAGTACACTTCAGAGTAAAAATACACTTCATTATTGGATAGAAGTTAATGCTAAAGAGTGACTGTATAAGTGAAAAAAATCTGGATTCATCTGATGCTGCAGTCACTCAAACACAAGCTTCAAATACAAGCAGGCTGGCCCAGTGATTCAGCAACTCCTTCTATAGAACCTTAGACGAAGCCAGGATAGCAACAATCAAATACTTAACTGTTGCATGTTATTTTGTTGCTTTTCTGGTAGATGAATTAGAATATGCTGTAATTACAGTTTATCAGAATAGGGGAAACGCCAAGTCTTAAAATGGAATGAAAATTCAATAACCCCGTTGTGCAACCATTAGTTCTGCTCCAGCAAATCTCTCAGAGTTTATTTAAGTGATTAATTACGACAACAAGAAAGTGTTCAGCCTTGGAAAACACTGGCTTGCAGTAATTAGTTTGCACTCAACAAAAACTCGTCGGTCAAAAGCTCATTTGGTCAAATCTGCTTATCTATACTAGTTACACAGTGGATGTTGCGCTAAAATCATCGTCTCTTTGTGGCCTCTTAACAAGCCTGCGCAGAATAACCTTCATGTTTAAACTCTGATGAAATGCTGATCAGAGCAGACACACTTTATGATGAGGAAATACTGCTTTCATTTCATATTTCAGTAATCTCGTCTGTATTAGTCTTGAGTGTTCCCAATAAAACACAGACCATGGATTTTGCTGACAGCCTTTCTCTGCAAATGCTTTACCAAATGCCAACAAGAACATCCCATCTTAAGTCCCCTGATCTTCAACCCTTTGAATCTAATTTCATTCAAACATGTGGCAGTGTATCTCTTACGCTGTTAAACTTGATTCCAGTGCGCCTGTAACAACTGCTTCATTCTTTTAATTACTTACAAAATGCGTGTTAAAGCTGTCACACACATTATACATCAAGCCAGTTATCCTGTTTTGTGGTTGCATATCACCTTAACCCTAGAGGTTTAACGTTTTCTCAGACACAGTAAACATCACAAACTTTTATCACTTTATAGAGCTGTGGTTTTGCTGTTACAGTATGTGCATGCCTTTTCCCTAATGCTGTCTTATTATCCCCTTGCCCGTGGGAGTCTTATGGCCTTTCATCATCATGATCACCCACTTTCCCATCTAGTAGTCTGACTGTGATGCGTATCAACATGAAACCAACTTTTAAATAAGTTCAGCCGCCCACATTGGTCACACCTTTGAACCAGTGCAGATCTGTTCCCAATACTACTTGCACTTCAGTATTTCGAGTGTTGCTAAGCTTGATTGATTTATTTACTTTGGCTTTAACTCAGAGTTGAATTAAGTTTAAATGTTGCAAATAAAACTACTTAGAGTGTTTTTTCTGCCTCTGTGCCGGCAACAACCATGGCCGGAGGTATTATGTTTTCGAGTCGTTCATCTTGCCATCTGTCTGTCCCATTCTCATAAATGGATATCTCAGGAATGCCATGAGGAAATTTCTTCAAATTTGGCACAAACATCCACTTGAGCTCAATGATGGACCAATTAGGTTTTGATGTGCAAAGGTCACTGTGATCTCACAAAACATGTTTTTGGCCATAACTCAAGAATTTATTCACTGATTATGACAACATTGTGCACAAATGTCTAATAAGATAAAATGATTAAGTGATGACATTTAATATCCAAAAGGTCAAAGGTCAACTTTACTATGACATCATAATGTTCTGCAAGAACAGTTTTCTGGCCATTACTCAGCATCGTAACTCAGAAACAGAAGGGGAGACATTTGTTCAGACACTGAATTGATGACACTAATCTTGGGTGTCCATCTTGAAAGTGTACTGTTTGTATAGATCAGTCATTTTAGTTCATGGGCCATATACAGCCCTGTTTGATTTCCAGTGGGTCAGACCAGTAATTCTATTGCATAATAACCTTTAAATAACAACACCTCCAAATGTTTCCCTTTCTTTTAATGTAAAGAAGCACAAGTACATTCAGAAAATATTCATGTATTTGTAAAAACAGATATAAGCAGCCTACAGAAAAAAGTGCAGTTTCACCAGTGTTTTTCTGCATTCAGTCAGCTTCTCACTGTCATTGCTTGTACATTTTTTTCATGCATGTCCACTCCTGTGCAGCAATGCTGACATCACAACAACAAACTAAGGTGGCAGCTGTAAAGGAAGCAGGTTAAGTTATTCCTGCCTTACAGACCATTTACAAATCAAGGTTTTGATAGAGCATTAGGGTTTCAACAATACAGTTTTACAGATACAGATAAATGTCTGATATAGATTCTTTTGTAGCCTACTGAAGCTGCCTATTGACAACATTTTGTACAATGTTTATTATCTTTAAATATGACCACAGTAAGTATTCATTGTTATTTCAGAGCACTGTATTCTAGTCTAGGTGGACATGCCTCTGAAGCATTTTACCTGAAGTAGACTACTCACTGTATGACTTTCTCCTGAAAACTGGCACCTCTTAGCCTTCACTAGTGCATCAATATAAGGTGTGCAAAGTCACCAGTGTGCCAGATTGGACCCTTTGGTGGGTCGTCTGTTTGACACCCCTGGTATAGATATTCCTTGCTGCTGTGTTGAAGATGCGTGTTAAGCAACCATGTTTTTCCAAAAATTACACTTACCTCTTGATTAAATTCCTTCAAAGCCTTCACTACATATATTGTATGAGTCTGTACAAACATGGATGTAAACTGCAACATGACTGGTTGGCGGAGGCATAGAACCATTCGATGCTAGTTGTAGTTTGAAAATAAGAAAATATAATAATATAATATTACCTTATTTTCAAACAAGACTAGGAGGCCATAACCATGCTAGTGTCTCTGTAAGGCTGTTCTTGTGCAAAGTGGTGCTTAGAGCTAAATGTTAGAGCTCAGAGGAAGCATTTAATACAGTGGGCATAATGTTTAGCACGTTCACCATCTTAGTTTAATGTTAGCATGTAGACATTTACTAATTGAGCTAATTGAATATTCCTACCAGCTGATGCTGATGAGAATGTTATGGTTTTGCAGGTATTGACCCTAAAAAAGATTTTTGGAATGTCTCTACAAAACTTGATTGCAATCTATCTGATATTTGTTGAGACAATTTCACAGAATGACACATTTAAATGTTGGGGTGACGCTACATGAAAAGTGAGAGGATCACCAAAGTCTGTAGTCTTAATTCTCTGGGGACCATGAATGTATGTACAAAATTTCACCGCAGTCCATCCAGTAGTTGTTGAGACATTTCAGTCTAGACCAAAGTGGTCATCAACTGACAGATTGGCGTTGCCGCACATAGAGCCTCGCAGCTAGCATGGCTATAAAAAGTGTGAGACATGTATTGTAGTTATGCATAACTTAGTGGCCTCAAGCTAACACTACATCTGCAACCATTTGTTATTTTTGAAAGCTAATGTTATATGTTAAGAAATTGTTTGTGTGAAAAAGACTAAAAAAGTAGAGAGAGAATTACACCACAGTCTTCATAGGCTTGTCTTCACTGCCTCTGCTTGTCATCCAGGAAAAAAGACTTAAATCTTTGGTACACTTCTGTAAACAAAAAGCAGCATGATAAGCTGTGCAATTAAAGAAGAATAAATATTACTGTAGCACTGCCTAAATTTGGTGGAAGGACATCAAGGAGTTGCAAGGCAGCAGATCTGATGCAGGAAAGCTTTTTTAATGAAGAGGTAAAAACTCTTGATATTCAGTCAGCAATGTGAATATGGTTGTCTTGTTAGTGGATATAAAACACAGTGTGCATAAATTATTCAAACAGACCCGCTGTAACAACCTCAGCAAGCAGATTACCCTACCTGGTGCATGAAGGAGGGATTCAGACACTCCTTTTATACCCACAACTGCTGAGCGTGAGCACACTTACTCTCACCAACGCAGAGTTAAAATCTTTGCAATAGCTTGAGCAACAGAGAAAAAGGATAGACAACAGGACAATTTATTCTGAAAAGTTTTGATGTTTTTCACCACAACTTTCAGAAGAATACTATTAGCATGTGAAAAGACAGCAAACAACATGCATTGAACACTTCGCCGAGCTTAAGGCTAGAGACTTCTTTGTGACTTTACCTCTGTAGCTACAGTGCTGTGCTGCAGACACAGAGGGAGAAATACAGAGGAAACCTGGCACTTTTCTGACGCTAAAGTGGAACGAAGTGTTATCACATTAATGGAGTTTGAGCCACATCTTAAGTTTAAGAGAGATGTTAGATATCAAAGTGTTTGGAGGGAAAGCAGCGAAAAGGAAAGTCAGTTCTGTGAGAGAGGAATTAGAGCTCAGGTGTTTGAGGTTTTATACAAAGTTTCTTGGTAATTGGAGTGTCGGTACAGAAAGAAAACACATGAAACACACATTTGAGTCTGTTTCCCTCACATCCCTCAGTAAAAAGTGGGAGGCAGAGCTTCAAAAGGTAATTACATTTTGGTATCAAAGAGCAGGCGGCAGTTAGAGCTTAAGGCCCAAAAACTACAGTCCAACCTATTCCTCATTACCTCAGAAGAAAGGGGCGTAAGGGTTCTTTTTCATTTGGTGTGTGTCTGTCTATCTGTAGGGTGTGTATTAGTATGTGCTGGTGTTTACTGCGGGTCAGGAGGCCGCACTGTATATTTGTGTTTGCATAGTGTTTGTTGACTTGTCTTCGGCAGGAGCCTTTACACTTCGCAGAACAAAGGCAATGTTTCCAATTATAGTGGATTTCATTTGGTTGATGCATTGTAATGGCAGCACACTTGGACAGGTGTTGTTAGTTATAAAATGAATGTGTTAACTCCCACGTCTTTTTTCGAGTTGGAGATGGCAGCGGTGGGGAGGAAGTAGGGATTCTTAGAAGGTTTTACTGGCCTGGGGGACAGCTGTAGCACTCTGTGTTTTTTTTATTCATTACACAGTAGAAAAACCATCAGTACTGCATCCTCTGGGGAGTGTTTTGTTCAGGGCTGCTACGGCCTTCACTGTATGTCTGGCACGCTTGTTTGAATAGTAAAACAGCGAGAGTAGATTGTAGTTGCAAGATTTATGTTTCCCTGTGATTCAGAGGAGTAAGGTGAAGGATATCAAATGTAAATTTGCTTTCAGGGCTTGGGATGATGATGATAATGATGATGATGATGACAATGTAGACAGAGACAATATTGATGACTGACGGTGGTGATAATGATTAAAGTTGTTGATGACTCTGATGCAAATGATGATATAGGTATCGATGGGGTTGATGGGACAGGTGTGTTGGAGGTCACGGGAGCTCATTCAAACATGAAAACCTGACCGGCCCAGTCTGGAGTATGGGCTTAAACCGGTTTGATTTTATGCAGACTGGCTGGATCGACATTTTTCTCCATGACACATTCTGGCAAATTAAAAAGGAGCCTAATTTTGATTTCCATAGGGTATCACTCATTAACTGGTAACTAACTGGTTAATTTTTAAGTACATTAAAAAAAACAGAATGCAAAACGACATCAAATACTGGAGGCCTTTCCCTTTAGCCTGACATCACTGACTGAGTGAGCTTTAGTGCCACACTTCAAAGTGCTATCCTTTTAGAGGTGGTGAAATTTTGTGATGTAAATGTCTTACCTTTTTTATTATTTTTTTTTGTTTGCTTTGCTGTCAGAAAATAGACTAGTTCTTTGGCTGCTCTCCACTGAGTACCACCTGGGTCAGGTGGAAGATGGCAAGCAATAACTCTCTTCTGACAATTATCACTGGTAAACGTCCCGGTGATGGGAACATGGTGGCCACCCTCCGGTATCACCTTAGGTAGCCCCGGTGGGTAAGAGCCCTCATTTTGAGCTGAAAACCCCTTTAGCAATGTTAGCGCCACTAGCAGCGCTGACACCGCTAACGATGCTAACAGAGCTAACAGTGGTAACATAGTTAATTATGCTTTTGCGGCTCAGAATTGAGCCACTTACTCATTGGTGTGACCTGCAAAGGGACTGAGGGTGTTGGGCACAATGTTTTTATTAATAAAATTCTAATAAGGAACTATCTATATGATACCTCCTCATTTCACTAAAAAACAAACAAACAAAAAAACAACAATGATATAACATGGCAGGTGGCTTGAGAGAGATGCCAGGGAGCTGAGAGTTTCTGGTAAATGACCATTGCTAATGACAACCTACTTGCTGTTGGCTATATTGTACATGTATGTCATTTTCAGTAAATATCACAATATGAAACGTGTTTTCTGTTTAAAAAGTACGAAGGGAAGATCGCAAGTCGGCTACTCACAACTTGTAACTGGTTATGTCTCAACTCTGATCTTGAGTGCACAACAGATATTTATGCTTACATGGTTAATCACATGATGTTACAGAAGAACATATTTAATGGTTTCAGCTTAGACAAAAAGCTCTGATGTTAAACAATGCAAGGTGATAATCTGACGCTCATTTGCTGTTGGGACACAGTGTCATTATTCACTCAGGAGCGACTGCTGAGTCAAGTGTGACACCCAATGGTAGAATGTGGTATTGTGGTCTCCTAACATCAAATCGGTTTGAAAATTTTTACATTGGCCCAGCCCTAGTATATATTTATATATAATTAATGAAACGCCTCTGTGCTTCAGAGGTAAGACAAAGACTTCAAAACTAGATCATAATGGTGTCCTTCTATATTTGACCACTTGTGTATAGAGGCCCAATAACCTTCATTGGCAGGATCGCTGTTCCAGCGGTGTCAGGGGTAATCAAGCGTTCTATTTTCCCACTCATCAGTTACTGAAAGTGGGCCGCCATCTCCCTGACTGGACCTCACACACACACACACACACACACACACACACACACACACACACACACACACACACACACACACACACACAGACTGCAGCCTATACCATTATCATAAGCATGACATTAGGTCATTTCTGCTATCAGTGGTAGTTGAGATGAACAGCAAAGTTAATGACGACCCTCATATAAGAGTCATCATGAAGAAAGTAGCAATCAGAAAGAAAAAATGAATTGCTGCAGCGCAGTATGTATTATAGAAAAGACAGTGTGCTTGAATAATCTTCACTGCAAGTTCACTTTTTTTTAAAGCACTTTAGCAAATTATAAAAATATAAGTGCCAATTTAGACAGTTGCTTTGATATTAAAATAAAGCAAGCGCAAGAAAAAAATTTGGACAAAGTGAGTAGTGCTATTATAAAATTTAAATGACAAATTCAGGTTAAAATGAGGTCCAATTTAGTGTTGCATATTCAATACCCCATAGACTACAGTACTTTGGTTCCGGAGAGGAATATTGAGAAGGCTCAAAAGAACCGCACAAGAAAACGAAGTCAGTTTGACAGTAGCAGAGGAGCAGACTAAAGAATTCTCTAGGCATGTCATTTGAGTTTTAGCTATCTTCTCTTTCCCATCTGTTCTGTTCCCTTGCTTTTCTTTTATAGTCCTCAACAAAGCTTGAAACTGCTCCCCACATTCCTCGAGGCTTCATATCCCTTTCTTGTGAAAGAGAACGTGCTCAATAATTAAATAAATAAAAGCTGCCTTAATGTTTTATGAATGGTGTACCCGCTTCGTCTTAGCGGCGGTGCATATGAGTTCCTCGCTGAAAGACCCTTGTTAAAATGTGAGGATGCTGGCTTACTTGTCAGGTGAACTGATTAGTAGTTATAGCAACAGATAGAGCTATATCAAGTGTAGCTGTCTAATATGCAGTTAACATGTGTTTTTGTTCCTGCATTGCTTTTTCCCATGAGAGCATGATGTGTTTTTCATCAGTTTGTGCTGTGTCTGTTTACGGGCTTTGTACTGCGTGTTCTTTCATCATGACAATGTTCTTTTCTTCCCCACATTGTCTGCCTTGCCATATTATTTCTACCACTCCTCCTCATGTCTCCACCATACTGCTACACCCTTACAGTCTATTGAGTCAGCCGAGAATCTCTAGTATTTCAGAAGTGCATTGCATGCCAATTCTTATCTATCAAGTGTGCATTGTGACCTTGGGAAGGTGCAAAAAATCACTACTCAATAAATGCTATTAATTAATCACGTTTCCTGCAGGACTACTACAGAAGTGCAGGAGTTGGGTGGTGGGCAAACACACTTAACTGCTTGTGTGAACTGCTGTGTAACCAAGGTCTACAGCTCAAAGTTGAAGATATGGCCTGTAGCGCATCAACCAGCGAGTCATTAATGTCTACTCTCCCGTCGTTGCACTCTCCCCTCACTCGTGTTGGTCTGCCACTTCTTTCTGATGAGGAAATATTGAGTGGAGAGCTGCAAACCCCAGGGTTGTGTCTCAGCAGCCTGCTGATGTGCTTGAACTGTGAAAATGAGAAAGGAGGGGGAGGAAGAGGAGGTGGTGTTGTGGTAAAGGTGGGAGAGGGGGCATAGAGTTCTCATGCAGGTGGAATTGTTTTCTATCTGCTGAACTGGAAAACATTTCAGAGAAAATGTGTGGGAGGTTTAGTAGAGGAATGCCAAACCGCTGTGCTGAATAGTAAAGCTTCAAAATACAGCACTAAAATCTCTCTGTTGAAATGTGCATTAGCTGTGGGATGGATTCTTTTAATGTTTCGCAATCAGTGTGAGCAAAGAGAACAAACAGTATACATCACTTGGGCTGCAACTAGCCACTGTGACCATTCAATTAATTATCACCAAAATATAAAATAGCAAAAAGGTGAGGTCTTCCAAGTGGGGCCTTACAATTAATTGAATATTAATCTTGATCAGGATTTTGGCTTTCCACGCCTAAATGAACATGAAAGACTCCGATATTGAAAACGCATAGAAAACTCTGCTGCATATCAAATCAAGCGCCTCCTGAACTAACAGCCAGCTTCCACTTTTGGGGAGCTGTTATGCGGCTGCATGCGCACCCTGCAGCGGCAGCCTGTGAAAAACTTTACTGAATGTTGCAGCTTCAGTCCAGAGTAGAAGAGTAATATACAACAAAGAGCAGATGAGCAAAACGAAAATCAAATGTCCGGCACAGAAGGCAAAGAGCTAGTCCCTGGAAATGCATCATCATCCGTTGTTTGGAAGTGTTTTGTATTAAGGGCAAGTGATGTTCAGCAAGAACAGATTATATGCAAATAGTGCCTGAGACTTGTGTCTTTGCTGCAAAGCAACACAACTAACTTGTTTAAGTACCTGAAAAAATGCCAAAATCTGCAGTACGAAGGCAGCCCCCAAAAGACAAACTGAAATAAGCAGTGCAATTGCATTTCATTTGGCTACAGATATGTGTTCAAACACTGTTTTCAATTGGTTGCATCCTGTTATGGCATATTTATTTTTAGATAGCCTATATTTTGGGTAAAACTGTATTTGTATTTTGCCTCTAGGAGATGCATGAATTCAAATAAAGAAAAAAAAAATATTGATGCAAAGATTTCTTAATTAGCAGGAATGTAGTACAACATTAAAGTAAAAGCAATGCTCTGTTGATTTAATTTTATCTTAAGAGTGTTAATAGATTTATTTATATTTTACTTCAGGAGATGCACTGTGAATAAGAACCAGTCTTGTTTGATGCAAAGACTTGTGCAGGAGAAGGAATGTTGCACACGATGAATGTGAAAGTAGTGCTTTTTTATATATAAATGTGAAATGGCAGTGGAAATATTTTCTCACTAAGAGCAAGGAATAATTGTGAGAAATAATCATAATCTCAATATTGACCATAATAATCATGAATATCATTTTGGTCATAATTGTGCAGCCCTACTTAGATTGTTTATTTTGTCTCACCAACAATCCACAACCAAGCCTATTGAATTCACAGTGATATAATATTGAGGCATTTTTGCTGGATAAGTGATTTAGATGATCAATACAAATCTTTTGTTTATTAAAAATGTATGCTTTGTGTCATGTTTCTGGCTGTCAATCTATCTTGTGATTTTTTTTTTTTCTCTGTTTCCAAACATTTGATTCAACAAACAGGAAGTGATCTATCAGACAGATTTTGATTATTTGGACATCAAGTCAATTTTGAATGCCTACAGCAACACAAGCCAATTTCATTCACAAGTTTAATGATATGACTGAAATATGTGCAGAGGAATTTCTCCCATTTACACTTAGTAGCTGAACATATTGCTACTCAAGCAACAATGTCAAATGAGACCACATGTACTGTATGTTACTGTAAGTAAAAAAAAAAGAAAAAAGAAAACCTTTTTTTATTCTCCCATGCCACAGAGTGAATCATGTATGAGACAAAATAAGTAAAAGTTACTGTTGTGTTAATAATTAGATTGCATAATACAGCATGGCTAGTACATCAGCCAAAAAATGTTTCTGTCGTCTGTGATCAAAATTTTTGTTTAACCGTGTATTTTACAGTGTATTCAGTAGGCAGCTGGAAAATATAGCGGAGCATTTAGCAGCTAAAGAGACAGATAACCTTCAGGAGTTGGTAGAGACCAGAAACGGAGCTAAACGAGAGTGAATAATAGACTGACATTGCAGATACAAATGAAAAAAAGATGTGAGATGTCCCCTTCTAACTTCTGGATGTGTAAATAGGCCACTGTTTGCTAACATGTTCATCATATCAGCTTCATGATTATGATATGTCACTGTTGCATTCAGTACTTCCACTGCCCTCAAGTGGCCAAAAAAATCAGTTATTACAGGCTTCAGTCTAATAACAACCAAGTGACAAACAGCATGTGGGAGTACTGTATGAAGCGACCTTAAATGAGCTGGCTGTCTTTAAGACATAACACATAACTGCTGAGTCTATCTGAGCACTGAAATCTTTCAGAGTGGAATCTCTTAAAAGTAGATGAATAAATGCATGAAAGAGTGATCTCATCAATAGGTATTAAGGACGTGATTCACAGATCATTGCAAGAGATCAGCAGCAGACACTGAAAGAGAGTTAAAACATTATAGTCAAGTCATGTAATACACCACTCACTCGCCTGAAAAGTGAAAATTTCTCATCCTGCACACAGACAAGACCGTAGTCTCCCTTCAGTGGTTACTGCTCAGATGCGTTCCACTCCACCTTTGTAAAGAGACACATGATTCCTGCTATAATGTAGAGGAGCTTTGATAGTGTAGCTCATATAAAGAGGATATAGTAACTTACAACTGTATATTGACTTTTGTTTTCTTTTTGCTCTCCCTTTCACCATCACTTTCACCTCACTGTTTCACTTGCTGTCTTCTTTCTGCCTCCCCTTTTTTAGTTTCTTTTAAAGTCTCTCTCTCATGTTGGAAACATTTGTTCTTTTATGTTCTGTGTGTCTCCTCAAACTGTTTTGAGTAATGCAGCATATCGGTGGTAATTATAGCACCTTCCAAAGAGCAAGTATTAAGGTGACTTCATTCAGAACAAAAGATGAGACTAAGTCTTAAAATTAGGTTGCAGAAATCGTATTTTCCCTTGGCAGAAGATGTCTGGGAAAAAAAGGGTTTTGCAGTTTATGTTTGATGTTTGTTATGCAGCACTAACTAAAGTAAGTCAGGTGTTGGAGCTTGAAATGTTGACATGCCAGATGTAATTAACCTCCACTGATGTTTCCGACATGTTTGACGCACAGTTAACAGTGTGTATTTTAAAAAGTGAGTAAAGGTCAATAAGCCTTTAACAGTTCTAATTTCCTCACCACGCTGTGCCATGCATCGTGTACAAGCATAATAAATTGTGGGCTGCAACCTAAAGGTCTTGTAATTCTACAAGGTTTATGTGTTAACAATTACTGCATTCAATTATGGAGTCAGCGTATGTAATAACCTCTGCTGTCGGCAAACACAAACACTTGGACACTTCTTCAAGTTTTATGTGGTTAATATAAGTATCCACAATACAGAGTGAAAACAGCCTACCACAGGGCCGCCTCAGTAAACTGCTGCAGCTGCCCTTGGAGAGAGTCACCTCCAGCAACGCGAAGGGTGTATTGTGCTTTCCAATGTTATTTGTATAAACAGCTATTGATCCTACGGGGAGGACTGGCACTAGTCAGCAACTTTATCAACAGCTGAAAAGAAATGAAATTACATTTTTTGATGGATGCTCCTGTCAGACAGAAAGAAAAACAAATGCCTACAGCATCGGGGACCGCAATCCTCGCCAAACAATAATTGTGCAGGTAAACCAGGCTACACTGTAACTTAATGTAATAGCCTTTAGATCCAGTACAGTCCTTATTATTTATTTATATGTATAGAGCACCTCTGACACTCTTGGAGGTTACTAATTTGTCTCTTTTTGGCTGTTGCACCTTCACATTCCTTTAATGTTGCCTTGTTAACTCTAGCCCCGGTGATCGAAATGTAATTCCCCTGAGCAGAGTAGGCTTGAGCAGCAGCCCTTACACTGAGAGTGCTAATGAGATCCCAGCGAGCTCTTTCATAATGAAACATCTTTGAGGCCAATTGTCCATCACTAATAATCATATGGTAATAACCACTGCAAAAACCTGCACTGAGGAATAGAGTTGCACTCGTTTACTCTTTAAAGTGCACTCTTCTCCTCAGCGAGGAAATAAAGATGGGGAAAAGGAGGTGATAAACGTTAAAATTGGCAGAAGAGGATGGTAACAAAGAATGGAAGAGTACGCGGAAATAAAGTTTTAGAAGAAGGAAAATGAGGTTGATGGGATGGGTAGTGAAATGGAAGAAAGAAAGCAGCTACAGAAAAAGAGGTGACAAACCCTGGCATTTGATTAATAATGAAAAACTACAAATGTAAATGTTACCATGAATAAGTGATCAATTATATCAGTTGTCGGTGCGTGTGTGTTTAGGTTGGGGGTGCGGACAGTGTTAGCTAATGTTGGTTTAATGTAGTTGCTAACAAATGGGCCATTCATCATAATGCTCCTTCCTCATTTACAACTGGTGCGGGTTGGGAGGACTGCATTAGCGCCACCACTGGGACCAGCAAGCTGGAGAACGTAATGGAATCTAAATTGATGCCGTCCAAAATCACACTGTGTGCAAGCAATAATTAGGGATTCAGAGGGAGACAGAGAGATGTTTTGCATGTCATTATAGGCCTTTTAGGTTGAAGTAACATATAAAGTAAAATGGTAAAGATTTGCTCTGTAGGTAGGTGTAACAATTTTTCCTACCTGTGTCAAACACCCGCAAGAAAACTGTGTCTTCAAAGGCTGATCAAAGTCATAGAAACATTGCATCACTTGAGCCACTCTCAAAGAGTAATGAATATGCACCCACAGACAGAATGTCATTAATTTTTGAAAAATTAAAAATATCAAGGGCAAGGACCTCCGAGGTGTTTTATAATTCCATCTCCATGGTTACAAAGACAAGCCCTGTGACTGGTTTGAAACTGAAGGCTCTCTGATGTCCTGTGTGACATTTTATTTTTCTATTCCTTTTTTCATCTGTGTTAAAATGACAGGGGGAATAAACGGAAAACCTCTGCAAAAAGCTTCATTTTCTCAATAACTTTTCTTTTCTGGTCATAACACAATTCAGCTTAAACAGTAAAAATAAATACCTTTGAGGAATGTGTTGAAAATTGGCACATTAGCGGTATAATTACAGCTCAGTGGAGATGCCTAATGCTCTGAGTTTCCAGAAAAGCCATTATCTGTGTAGTGTCAGGGAGTGAGGGCCAGTCCGCGTGGACTCAGTGATGGGTCAATAAGAGAAAGAGGAGATGAGCCAGGATAAACAAAATGCCACAGTTCGGTCTGGCCTGGCACCGGTGGCACTGGCCTTACAAGCACACGCTCATACAAACATACACATATACTTATGGATAAATAAACATTCAAACGCTGGAGCAGTGGACCGTGACAGACTGCTGGTCTGCTGCTGCTGGAGCTAAAAACAGCAAATAGATATGGCTCCCTGCCCAGAAAACCACAGCTTTTCAATGAAACTCCAAATGTTCTACAGTGATATGCATATTTCTTTAAGAAATGGACCATATGCAGTCTGTGGTAGGTTATGTTAAGGCACAGCCGTACTAATCACATAATGCATGTGTTACACAGTATCATATGTTGCCTTCACAGTTGAATTTAAACTGGAGATGAAACACTGAACAATATGACTGTGGTTTGTTTGATTTTCACTTTAGGAAAGATTAGGGCTGGGCGGTATGACAAAAATTTCATATCATGGTTTTAAGAAAAAATCATATTTCACGGTTTCACGGTATTTTGCTCAGGTTCAGCCAATTTGACATGCTGCTGTGTTGTGCTATGGCCTATTCAAGTGCCGGAATTTGTTATTTACCTCCGCTCCGCTCCATTAGTGCTGTGCTCGGTTATAACTGTCTCGGACTTGGGACGGGTCATCTTCGGTCAGGAAAATGCGGCCCGAGCCGTGCTCTAGTGTGCTCACCTGTGTGTGTGCGCTTTGTGTGTGTGTGTGTGTGTGTGTGTGTGCGCATGCGAGCGCATCGCGCGAAACTCCGACGTGCGCGATACAGAGGGCAGAGGAGTATTGTAAACGGTGGTGCACCACTGCTAGTTGCATATAGGGGAAACACTAGGAATGTAACGATATATCGAATTTCGTGGTGTCGTGATAAAATAAATTCTTGATACCGTCGTGGGAATGCCATGGTAGTTATATAGCTGCGTTCTCCTACAGAGCCGGTCATATGACTCTGCGACTACATTCCCCATAATCCTTTGCATGCAACTACGCGCACAGATGAGAGCAGACTCCTGCAGCTCATCTTCTCAGCCTCCGACTCTGACCCGTGCGTGACCGGAGGAAACAGCGAATAAAAGTAAAGAGATTGATTGTTCTTCTCTATGGATTTTCTCCGCGACCATTCGTCATAGCGAGAAGCCACACATATCACATGAAACAGCGGAATCGTGGCTTTCCGACAAGACCAAGCAACTTGTCAGTTTTCACAGCGAAACAAAATGATAAAGTTACACTAAAACAATGTATAACAGAGCTTTCATACAGCTTTGCACACACATTACTTTTGGATGGATTACTCGCGAATGCAGGGTCGCACAGAAATGCCACGCATATCACATGAAAGCGCAGGACCAGAGCTTTCCTCTCCTCATCTCCTGTTCTGAGAAAGTGTTAGGGTCTCCTTGATGTCAAGATTGTCAACCTGGCGTGAACAAACTGAGTGAATGTGTGTTTGAGTTTTTCTATGACTTCCAGGGAAATGGCTGGGCTTTATTTATTTTGGTTTTCTTTTACACACATCTCTACCCACCTCTCTCTCTCTCTATGTGTCTCTCTATATATCTGTGAGTGAGGGATTGTGTGTTATTGAGTTTACATTATTTCTAATTTGTTAATTTTGTTGTTGCAGGGTCTGATTGTTCTAAGTTCTGTATATTTGATGAATATTAAGACTACTTTATCAGAGTAGGTTAAAAAATACTGAATGTTTCCATTTTCATATTCTGTCACTATAGTTTTACTTGACATGACTTTGTTATGGCACTTTAATGTCTGCCTGCCTAGCAGTAATAAGGGGGAAATCAAAGCACATGTTCAACTGTGTGTTGATTTGTTTATGATACGCTTCCAAGTTAAAAATAACATGCTGTACAGTGTACATGCACTATTTTTGAATAAAATAGCTATTTTTAACAAATTTTCTATTTTTTCCCCCTTGTATAAATATCGTGATATATATCGTACCGTGGACTCTTTATCGTGATAATATCGTGTTTCTGGTATCGTTACATCCCTAGGAAACACTGTTCTTTTTGGTATGAGTTCTTCTGGGTCATCGTGTACAGTTGCTTCGCTTTCAGGACTCTCTCCAGCAGCCATTCTTGCCTCTAAACTTTTCTATATGCTCTCACTCTCACCTGCTCAAGCGTGCCTGTGGTGTGCAGTGGTGAAATGGGTCCCCGCTGAAGCACTTTCCCGCCACGAAAATAAATACCGGTTTTCGGTACGAACCAGTATACCACCCAGCCCTAGGAAAGATATGAAACTACAATCAAACTTGATAATGGCTGGGCGATACGGCTAAAAAAATGTTATCATGATTAAAAAAAAAAATAATAATATCAGCCGATATCGATACTTCTAAAAAAGTCAAAATCATTTATTTCAGGTTTAAAGGCTGATTGTGCTCCTGAGTGAAAGTTTAAGATACTAGGCTGTTAGTTGTAGTTTAAACTAGTGTTTATTGTCAGACATGACAACATTTCCAAACAGCAGAACATCAACTAAATCTCAGGTAGATTCAGATGTTATGTTTGCAGATGAGGAAATGTATTAAAGGTTTATTTACCTTAGTCACATTATGTCACGTTATGTCACATCATTCTAATGAAACAGCTGGTTAGTCAGTCACACTAATTTACCTATCTTATCATTAGCATGAGATAGGTTGACTGTACAGCTACTGGAGCTAATGCTATGTAGCAAATTCAGTTGTGGAGTAGTGCTGCGTTGTTTTCTGTGGTCAAAACAATCATACGAAAAATATCTTCATGAGTGATTTGAATGTCATAACGTTATAATATTACTGTATGCATTAGTGGCTGGTCTTGTCAACGTCTTGTTCTTCTACTACTGCAACTACTGCTGCTGCTGCTCCTTCTATTTCTTCTGGTTGATGGTGGGTTGAAACTGGCATTAAGGTTCATTACCTACCCCCTCTATGGGCACATGGGTGGTTTAATTATATGGAGGATTTATTGAACATTTATTTTAGCTCTTTTGAGGTGAGCCACATTGAGATAATTATTATTTTATAGCCCAGCCCTACTTGATATTGTCATAGATTTTCCAGAAAACAATGTTGTGTTTCATGTATTTGCCAGCAGAGCGCAGCCATCTTTCAACAAGTTAGTTGGTGACATCATGAGAATGGGTGCTAACGAGGAGTGCTGAATACAACACAGTACTAGTCCTGGTACAATTTATTTTGAGACTTTTGATGATACAGAGAACCATGGACAAAGGTAAAAACCACTTCCCTATGTGTTTTAAGCCAATAAGACCAAATGTAGTGGAGAGACCTGTTTCCATGGAATTGGATGACAGCGGTGAAAGTGAAGAGCTGCCTGAACTTACATTTGTGTAACATAAGGTTACATTCACAGGGTTTTCCCTGGGTTTTTTTCGAGACCAAGGTGGCAAAAGCCTGTGGCGGGGGGAATATTGACAGCTGTACTTTTAGATATGGTCCCCCCCTCTATTAAATATGAAAGGAGGCCCCCACATGCTTGAGCTTTACACTGCTGACTTGTATAATCAGAACAGACATGTCCTGTGATTTTCAGCCTTCTATGATTATATTTACCCTTTACAGCAGGCACATCCTGACAGCTGAGAATATTACTGTCAGGTATTGTCCCCCCTCTATTAAATATGAAAGGAGGCTGAAAATCACAGGACATGTCTGTTCTGATGATTCAAGTCAGCGGTCCTGAAATGTGTCTTTGTCTTCTATAATACACATTCTACATCTCAGAGGCGACGTCTTTCCACATACGGGGTTCCTTCGCCTTTCAAACTAGGCAGAGCTCTGTGGGAAACAGTAGAAGAGACACAGCCCGAGGGGGACCCAGGATCTGGCACAACAATGGAGAGAGAAGCAGGTCTGTGGAGCTGTGTGCCGGACGAAAAAACAAGCGCGTCGCACGGAATGCGTGCCACTACAGCGTTGCTTTGGGTTGTGAGCACGCATGACGCGCGTCTACATTGAAAGTAATGGGTTTGTGCGCAAAAGACACTACATCTGAAGGTCCCCCATGCACACACACACACACACACACACACACACACACTTTAACCAAGGCGGCGGCCAAAATCACCCAGGCGGCCCGCCTTTGTCTTAGATTGGCAGAGAAAACCCTGATTCAATGATGGGTTGCTGCAGCTGACAAACCACACAAAACACTATTCCACACCAAACATGTGCTCTACCACTGTCTCTATGAAGTTGTCATGTCACAATAACAATGCAGGGCTCAACAATAACGATTGCCCGATTGCCCGGGGCAAGTAAAACTCAAGGTCGGGCATGTAAACTAACAACTCACTTGCCCGATTGGGCAAGTTGCTAAAAATAGTATAAGGTAATAAATAATTGATAAAATAAATGTATTTTAAAACACGCTCCTTTGGCTCTGATGCAGCGGTCTCTCTGCCTGAAGTCACAGGTACACGCTGTGTAACAATATCTTGCCCACAGCCCCCATTGATTGGTTACATGGCACAAGTGAAGCCAATCAACACTGAAGCCTCTCTACAGTGCAGCATATAAGAGGAGAGGAGAGGGCTCTGTCTTACCTCTTCATAAACTAAAGTCATATTATTTTGTGTGACGGACGCTTCATATAATGACATAACAATATACTATTTATGGTGTTATGCCATCATGTTATTTCTGTCTCTACATGGTCACGCGTTAACAATTCTCCTCTGCTCTCTGTATCGCACACAGCGGAGTTCCGCCACACACACAGGTGAGCACGCTAGAGCGACTTGGGCCGCATTTTCCTGACCAAACCTGACCCCGAGCCCGGTGCAGTTTGTCAGCTGACAAAGTTATTGTTATGGACACTGTGTAAATAACCATCAACATACTGTTGTTATGCACAGACAAACATGCTGCTAGTGGGCAGCCCGTGAGCCAGCTGCCCGCTAGGTTAAAACATCGCTCTCACTCACGGAGAAGAGGAGGAACGTTAGCGTTAGCTCCCGGTGTTAGCACCAGCCGAGTCGGCTGCCACCGGCTACTGGAGTAACTTACAGCTATGGAGCGCTTCTATGCTCTTCTAGTCACTGAGCCTCGCCTCCATCTCAGCAAATATATTACAAACATGTAGCCTCGCGGGGAGGCTTTTACAATGCTAATTGAAAATGTTAGCTGGGCTGCTGGGCTAACTTACTCACTTAACACAACCATAACGCCTGACATATTGCTTGGACCGAGCCCCTATAATAACTCAAGCTCCAGACATTAACCCATCCTGGTGTTTCCTCCGCAGCCTCCACTTCACCCAGCTTCACTCAGCTGCCTGATAAACCCGCTGCTTCTTCCCACATTAACCTGAATAACAAACCAGGGGTCGGTGCTCCGGTTGGATCCAAACAGAGAGCCAGGGCTAGTTGGGAAGCTAGTGGAGGCTAACTGGCTGTGCTTCCCTCCGGTCATGCTGCGGCTAATGCCTCGCCAGCCGCTCCCAGCTAGCTCCGAATTGTTATTGAGGTTAAAGTCGGAGAGGCAGCGGATCTGTGTGGCAGCTGAGTGAAATGGAGCCTGAGGAGGAAACACCGGTTAGCCCTGGTTTCGTTCCACTCTCTGCCATTTCATTTCGAAAATATGCGCTGTCATTGCTCACTGGCTGTAGGGGAAACAAACAATCTTACACGTTTTAGCTCGTTTCGCGGCTCCGGTTGCATCCACTTCCTTCAATACTGAACCAATTTTAGTACGAGTTGTACCTATGAATCATACGCACACATACACATGGGGAAATAGGGCCCAAGTTGAAAAATACCGAAGTTGTCCTTTAATAAAGAATGTTAATTCAAGTGTTCCAGTTTTTGTTGTAAATTTGTAAACCTGCAACATTAGAGATGAAATGATTGACAGGGGTCAAAGTAATGATTCATTACACCGAAAACAAGATGGTGCTCAATGATGCATTCAGAAGTGTTACAGGTACAGTAAGCCTTTTGGTCAAAAACATAAAGGAGTATTGCATGTACTATATGTTGTCAGTTTCTGCATTAATTTCACTATGGCTCAGGAAAAATGCACTTTTATTCATGTCAAATACTGCAATTATAAATTCTTGAAGAAAGGAAAAATAATTATGTTAAGCACTCTACCTAATCTGACTGTAGACCAGCCCTCAATTAACCAGGCCAAATTCAATTATGAGGAAACAAAATAAGTGTACTTAACTTTCAACCTTGGCTTCATAATAATGAGTACATAAAATAATCCCAAACTGAGGAGAATATTGACACTAGCTTATATATGCTTCTTCAGTGTTTATGTTTGCACTTTCCTGCTTCCTAATTTACCTTTATCAATACAGATCCACAGATAATCAGAATTCTCCAATGTATAGTATTGCCTCCTGCTTGTGGCTTCTTGCTCTAATTAAGGTGTTCTTGACCAGGGAAGTCTACCAATTATACAGATAGGATACGTGTTTAGAATAAAACGTGGAAAAATGAATGATGCAACTAATGCATTTTCTGAACACAGCTTCATTGATCTGTTGTCTGTCTGTAAAGGTTCATTTCAGGTTATTTTAATTTATGTTGTTTGCCAGACAGGGCTGAAGTCTGATTTTCATCTCTTTTGACAGACTTAAAGTTCAACTCAGTTGTAATTTTTCTGGACTGATGTATTCATCTGTGCTGGAAAAAATAGGAAATACTGAGACTGTGCAGCTTAGGACCTCCAACAGGGTAACAAATACTTATGGATGAGTTGCAAAAACAAAGATACAAAGGCAAAAGCTTGACAGAGTATTGGAGATAGATTGGGTTATGAAATGGGAGGACTGTCCTGAAACACAATGGGAGCCCCTCGTGTCCAATTCTTGTACAAGTCGAACCATTTGCCAACACATTTTGCACATGGAGACACACACAAATGTGTAGTGAACAGATAATTGTGGCAGAGTATATAATTTACCTCATCAGAATCTTTATGTAATAACATAGTAGTATATAACGCAATGTTTGTGTTTCTGTAAAATGTTAAAGGATAACCACCAGCTTCCATTAACTTTCACACCGATGCATCATCTTGACCAGCAAAGCATTGATTATTGAGCGAGACAAACTCTTGCAGTACTCATTAAACAAGCAGTAAACATCTACAGTATCATCTGGTAACAGAGCTGTCTGACCTTGAACCATGTGTTTTTACCTCACTGTGCCTGGGCAAAGGCATTCACCACATCATTAAAATCCAGGGCTCTGACCAGATCTGATTCAATTGCCATCAGTGGCGAGGAGCCGAGAGCCCTCGGGTCATATTGCTTCATTGTTCATTTTTTATATGTGGTAAAATGCGCTCTCCTGTTCTTCACAGTTTGTGACTGGCGTAACACATACTTTAAGCCGTAGGCAATCTGGATTTTTTTTAAACCTGCATTAATCAATATGTTTGGTAATAATTTTAAATCAAATGGCTGTTGAATGAGAAAGGGTTCTCATAGCCTCAGAAGTGCAGAGAAATAACATCTGATTCTGCAGTTTTATGATGCTTTGTAGCTCTTGCAGCTCACTGTTTTTGTTTTATGAATGGCTCATTGACTGTGGTTCAGTCATTCTCATCAACCTCATTAGGTTGCAGTTTTCAACAGAAGAAGGTCTAAAAAAAACACCAGCAACCAAACAGCACCAAACACCAGATCGATTAAGAAACTGACAATGCAGATATTTTTGTCAGGAGCTGGTGGAGGCCAGAACAGAGCTAAAAGGAGAGGGAATATTGAAATCAATCAGATGAACAGAAACACGGGTCCAACTAAATGCTTATATGGCTCTTTTTATGTTGACAGTGCAGGAGGATAATTGTTTACGATAGGATTTGACTGAACAATACATAATGTCAGGGATGTGTGTATGTAGCTTGTTTTGATATTTTCTGCCCCCTAGTGACAACAGGTCAAATTTAAAATTTCTGGGATTTTAGAAATGAGAACATTTAGTGCCTGTAGTGTAACTGGTTGCACAGGTCATGTCATTATTTTTTTGTTTTGTTAACAAAATCACTTGGACTGCATGAAAGCAGTGGCCGTAGCCATCGTGACATCGTGCCCATTGGTTTGAAGCCTCAAGTCAGCCATCCTGTTTTTTTGGTGACCAGATTGCTTGCTCTTGCTCTATTTTTTTTTTCAATCACATTGACCCAGAAACACATTTTTAGTTCCAAACACTGTTGGAAAGAGGAGATTCTAAATTTGCTAATGATAGTAATATTGTTTTGTACTCCTAGTATGAAGCAAAATACATCACATTACATACTGACTGTCACTAAGCCATGATTTTAAGAGAAAAGGGCCTTCATAGTTTGCAGTGCGATTGAGGCAAAGGCATGTGACAGAGGCCATTGGCCTTCTCAACTGGGAGCACATTCTGTACTCCAGGGGCTGCCTGAGATGTATAATATGCAGAAAAGCTTGGGGACACCTTTATTTGTAACAAAAACAAGCGAACCCAACAACGCTGTGCAGGAAGACGAGAAAATGTTTTAGAGTCAGAAGAACTGCAGCCTGTTTGATGAAGTTAGCATACAGCTAACAATGACTAGATGGGTTTTAGAGGTTTTAATATTTTAAAAGCCAAGACTGTATTACTTTAAAATCTGACAAAACCCCACAGTCCTGGACCCTGCCTTGTTCCTGTAATATTTAACCTCTCATTCACAATTTCAGGGAGACGTAGAGGGAGGAAGGGAGACTGGCCCTGAGTGGGACCAGAGTGCAGTTTTCAAGTATTCCTTGCTAGCCCATTATCACGCCTTTACAAACTTCAAAATTGTATTTATCATCTGATTTGGGAAATATGAGTTTCATATTCTGAAAGCTGAGACTTAACATAAAATAAAACAAAACCCCAAAATGACCAAAAATCGAGATGTTGACATAAATACACATTTATCTAGAAATACACGGTTGTTACATCTGAGGGATTTTAATAGAGCACGGCACATTTTAACAAGAGGGTGGAGCTGTGGAGGAGTGAGGAGTGGTCCTGACTGAGAACCCAAGGACACTGTCGTGATAGTAACTTGTTAATCACAAGGTAGCCACGCCCTAAAGCATCCCCTGCTGTATCATCATTATTACCAAATAGACATCATGCTGTATTGAAGAATTGTTGAAACTAGCAATTGAGACCATAAACTCATTAGAACAATGTTTATGTAGGCTTATTTTCTCATACACTTGTATACAACTGGACTTCTTTTTGCAGCAGTGGAGTTGACCTGTACTGACCATTAGAAAGAATGCAGGTTTAAGGTACTCACACATTGGCTTTACTTTTCAGACCCTAAGATAACCCCATGGGTGCAGTGCAGGGAGATGGGAGCAGGTGGTGGCAAGCAGAAAGTGAGTAGGAAAAAAAGCGGCCACATTTTCCTCTCAAAACAAGGATAGAAACATTCTGGTTTTGCAGACAGGACATGCTGTTTTCATGTGCAAACATGAGCCAGATGGTCCTTCAGTCTTGTGACCTAGTTATCATGTTTACTGTACAGTATGTGAAGATAAGAATTTGCACGTGATGTTATCAATTTTGCTTCACATGCTAAATTTCCAACTACAAACATAGACTAACAGCTGGCAGCTTGCAAGTATACAGGTTTATTTCTGAACTTTTATGTACATAAAAGTGGAGAGTAATGAAGTCCAGCAAGATGCTACCTCATTACACATATTGGGCACTTTGTGAAACTGCTGAACCTAGCATTGGCACTCCACCAGTCATCAATCTGTTCTCTAATCAGACAAATACTAACTCAATGTACAGAACAGATTTCCTTAAGAGAACCAATGTAGTAAACTTATTCAAGGATTGTTAACAGCCTTTTTTATTGACTTCCATGACTTTGAAGGTTGGAATTTGCTTATCTGTATTTTGTTAGACACACCGTAATTTGCATAGATCTCTATCATGAGTGTGAATCTCATTGAAGGATGTTTATTTTGTCCCTTGCATATTTTCAAAGTGCTCTGTGCAGCATTCTAAAACCAATGAATCATTATCATATTAAAGATGTAGGTGGGTTTGATGGTATATCTACAGGTGAGCACAAACTTTAGCACATGACAAAATAGCAAAATTAACTTTAATAGTCAAATTAACTTTCAAAGCAAATAGATATATGTACAGAGATTATTTGCTGACATACTTTAGTGTTTTTGTTAAGCTATGGGTATGGTGGCTCTGAGGGTCAAAACACAACATTTTGCACAACACAAAAACATGTTAGAAAACACAAACATTTCTCAAAGCACTGCATTTCCAAAAACACTACATTTGAAAAAACACTAAAACATTTCAGAAAACACTAAAACATTTCCAAAAACTTACTACACCATTTCAGGGGAAAAAAAAAAACACTCACTGGGGATTACATTTCCTGATTTACTATTTTAGGTGTGATTGTAGCACATTCACACCCAGCAACATCACAGGCTAAATACATCCAGTAATAACAACACTCTGGTCTGTGTTTAAGGGTTGGCATGCATGGACAACAAATCTACTTCTGGCTGTTAATCACGTTAAACCCATCTTAATTACATATGCTACCTAAATTGATGTACAACGACAGCAATTAAATCCACCGGGATGCACAGTGTGGGCAAAGTCAGCCATCAACAAATGTCATTTAAAAGCCTTCTGGCATTCTTTTATCACACATATCTGTCTCTGCAGCACGTTGTCTCTAACTGTCTCTGCAAAAATATTCTCCCATCACTTCTCTCCACATGCAAATTAACACATTTCACACTGCAGCACAGTTTATTACTTCACTCCTATCTGTAGCCTGTATCTGTAGCGCTAAGTTTATAAGCATGAAAAATTGCACTTGGAACAGACACACACACACACACACACACACACACAGACGAACACGAACAAACACAAACACACACACACAGACACACACACACTTTAGGCACAAAAGGCCCGTACCCACTTTGGCAGTGCATCCTAAATGAATGTAAGCAAGCATCCTTAGCTGACCAGCTCATTATGATGTGATAATTGGCTTGGGACCATCAGACTGTGAGATGGCAGACTCCAACCTTGTTAGCTTGAATTGCACCTCCATTACACCAGTGTGCATGTGTGTAAGTGTAATATGCAGTGAGTTGTGTGTGTCTGTTTACGGCAATGCTTTTGTCTGTTCCGGCCAATAAACTAGCCAACCTCACAGAACATTATAATTTCAATTCAATTAAACAATGTAAGTTATTGTGGTCATATATTAAATTACACAGTATAGGCTTCTCATAGATTTTCATATCTTGTTTGCACAAGAGGAAGAGGTCAGGAGAACTTTCAAAGGAGAATCGCTTGTGTTTGGGCTACAGAATGGAAAGAATGGGAAATATTTACAGTCCTACTTCTGTATCTCCCCTCATATATCAGCTTCAGTCCCACTTTCTAAATATAAACAAATATAGTAAGGCCCTGTGGTCAGCTCCATTGTGCATACCAGCTGGATGTGGTAGACATTGTGAATAAATAAGAATAGATGCAAGCAGGGAGGTTCTCGTCTGAGATCTGGCAAAACTTCATATTACATACAGATTGCAACCATCTGAAATTTCTTCTGTGTGGCAGTTGTAAACTCCCGGTTAGGATTTCTTCAGTGCTGATTGACCAGCTGTATTATCCGCAGGGGTCCCTTTCTCTCCGAAACAAATAGACCAGGAGATTTAAACCAGTAAAAACACTGAGTAAAGCAGTTTCACGCTACAAATCAGTGTTTCTCCAATGCTGTTTGGCTTGTCACAGATGGGCTGCTAGCCCAGCACCTGCAAATGTGTGCTCACCTTTTTTCTCTGATAACTTTAAGAAGTATTTCACCACTGGAAAAATGGCATTTTATTGTATGCAGTAGAATCTAAGCAGTAGAAGGTTACAAATAGTTGTGAAATTGGTGCCACAGAACCAGAGAAAACAGAGGAAAGTACACTTTTGTGGGAGACAACCAACAATTACCAGAATGGACTGCTCTGCCCCAGACCAGTAAACTCTCCCGCTGGTGGGTTACATGGTGCGAACACATCCGTTTGAAACAAAGGCATCAGGCTGGCAAGAAACAATGTGGTATTACAGTTAATCAGTAAGTTAATACATGTTTGTAAAAACATTCGAGGTGAGAAATACGCAAAACAGTAACAGCATCTTGGTTTATCTTTGATCAGTGCTGCCTATTTTTACCATTTGATCTCACTGTTTTCACAATTCAGGAAATAGTATAGTGCCCACTTCCTGTTCACAAACTCTCCCCATTACAGCCAAACACTGCACTTAAATATGTTTGTAAAAACATTGTAGGTGAGAAATAGGCAGTGCAGTAACATTATCTTTATTTTTATTCAAGCAGCACTGCCTAGTTGCACTGCTGGCATTGGTGCTGGGCAATATGAAAAGGCAGGTGCACAGTCTGTAGTTTGAGCAACAGTCCAAGAGCCAGTGACAGTGATGCCAGAGGCCAGAGTTTTACTGGGGGGTGAGGAGGGATATCGAGGCACTGGTTAGATGGAGGGAAGTTTACCACGGTTCATTTACGCATACTACCTACATTGTTTTGATACAAAGCTGGTTGAAAATTGGCAAAGTATCCCTTTAAAATCCATTCAGGAGGTTTTTACAGAGAGTAGAATCATTTGCAGAGGTCTGTAGCTCACCAAAACAAACAGACCCTGGTGATTTAAACCAGTCAGAACACTTAATACCGCAGTTTTCCGTCTTTTTTCGACACTGTTCCACTTGTTGCAAAGGGGCTGAGGACTACAGTGATTGACGCCAAAATGCTCATGGCCCTGTCTGAAGTCAGTGTTTGGTTGTCCGTTCTGGGTTACTGTAAAAACATGGCAGTGCAACATGGCAGACTCCATGGACAAGGACCTGCTCCCAATATAGATATAAACAGTCCATGTTTTAGTCAGTGTGACCCCATATTTATCCAACCCTCTTTGCTAGGGTAAGGCTGAATCACTATCATTGCCTTCTGTATCCCACCCCAGTGCTAGAGCACATTATCAGCTGTTATGTGAAGTCCCAGGATAGTGATGTCATTGTCTCAACAATCATGTGCTGGAGGCTGAACGCCAGGGAGACGCCATAGCAAGAATACCAGCTGAGGATTGACTCAGGGAGGCAGCACTAATTCCCATACTATGACTGTCACCGTGACCAGTCTAACAGCAAGCTGCTGTTTTCAAACTGTGAAGACAACTCTGTTGGCCCCTGATTGACCTGTTCCTAAGGCAAAATATTGCCACAGCTCTGTAATGGCGGATGTGATAAAGTTTGTATGATTATTACATTGATTTCCTATGTGATGCCCTTAACCTGAATCAATTTCATGCAAGTGTGCATCAATCTGTTTATACTTACGAGGCTTTCTTTCCTTTAATTTTCTCTCTCGGTAATAAATGATGCAGTAAATTAATCTCAAATAAGTGACAGCCTTCAAAACGTTGTACTGTATTTTATTAATTGTTTATAAGCAGTCAGTTTTACTTTGACAACGACATAAATCAAGCCAGTTTCAGTGTTATTATTCCAAAACTTTACCATCAGATATTATTTCACCTAATTGAATCAATAATTTCCATCCCCTTGTTGTCTCCTCATTGGCAAATATGTCAATACTGTCTTGAATATATAAGACAAGGTTATGATACAATGACATTCAATAATCAATTATTTATGTCACCTTACAGTGTGGTTTCAGAATAATAAACTGATTCTGAATGTGATTATTATCTGTCACAATTCAATTAGAAAACCCAACATACCCAATTTACCATTCATTTAATCCAGTTTGATATAATATTTAAGGTACAAGACAAGGAAGCTTATTTATGTACTGTACTCCTGTATTTGAGTTTGTGTATGCATTGGAATATGAGTCTTAATTTTGAAGCAAGTGAAATGATGAAGGGGGATCAAGGACAAAATGAAAATAAATGGAGGAAGAAGGAAAGAAAGAGAGGGGGGGCAAAAGAGAAGCACAGGGTTAGAGATGGGGGGGACGGTTTCAGAATGTGAATCAGGGGTCTTGACGGTGACAGGGGCCCTAAGGCTGCATGACACCTGACATGTTTCATCTCCAGCCGTGTCACGTTCCCCTGCCATAGTCCTCGAGCTACGGATGCCGCAGCTACACACAGAAATAGAAATGACAATGTGCAGCAAAGAAAGGAATTATACAAAACCAGAGGCCTCAACATGGTGCTGTGTGAGAGAAGAGACTGGAAAGCAGCCGTTTTGCCTCGGATCTGTCCGTATCACTGATGCAAAGACGACCCCAAATCCATTACAAGCCAATTATATGTGCTGGTCCGGGGCTGGGGCTGGGCACTCACTCGTGAACTGCAGTGCTTAATCCACAAAGAGGAACTAATAGGAAATTTGAAAATAGAATCCACACTTGAGTAACTTTGGAGGGATTTGGTTGGATTAATGAACTGTCAGGCTCACTGTCAACATGCTGGGGAGTGCAATCCTTTACCAGCCTTTGCTAGTCTCTTTCTAGTCTCCGTCTTTCTAGTCTCTTTCCACATTTCTCACTTACAAACCAAGTCTTTAAATTGACATGTTCTGTTGCTCATCAGCAGGATGCCAACAGGAATGAAAATGACTGCTGTACCACCTGCGTATAATCCATCGGCACTAATGTTTCCTTGCTTTTAACTGTCTGTACAGCTCATCCATCATATGCACACAGACAAAGACACACGCGCGCACACACACACATACATACACACACAAATAGGGCAGACCACTGTTCCCTCATGAGTGAAGAGCCTAAATGAGCTTCCCCTCCCGCAGCAAAGGCATCGTCTGCTTCAGTCCAAGGGGACACACACTGCAATCACAGGAGCTACCAGTCACACTCCGCAAGCTTAAAGGCAGTGGAAGAGGAGAGGGAGAGAGGTTAAAGTGACAAAGAGAGGCTCACATTTGGTTGACAGCTAAGCACACAGATGGGAAAAACGGGGAAGAAGCATAGGAGGTAAGGTTGGGCGATTGTTGCTATTGTCATATTGTCTGATCAGGGTTACTCGAGTTTGCCCATAAGCGATTCGATCGCCAGGTGGCGGCGGGAGTAGGAAAGGTGGGGTTGTTACGTCACAGCAGACTGGTGAAATGCCAGCATAGACAACCTAAGGCCTTTCCCAGTCCCCGATTTGTACCTCCTCGTCCTCTAGCTCCTCAGGCCTCCTGCTCGTGTCCCCGGTATTGATCTCACGGCTCCATCTGTAAGGACATCCCAATTCTTAAAATGCATCTTAAGGAACAAGGAGGCTTGCCGGAGGAGCTATTAGCGATACTCTGTTGTATACAGTATAGACGTCTTTTTGGCAACAAGTGTATAAAAGAGGTGTTACCCACAGCTGAGGGAGGGAGTGAATGTATTGTATGGTATGTATGGTATGTATGTATGGTATTGATGTGTTTTCTTTAACAAATTATTCTAATGATTAGAGAGGTGCCTTTCAGTGATTTATAAATGCTTATATGCGCTCAGTCATGTCACTGCAGCAGAAATCATAGGACATTTGCAGGAAAACTAAAAACTGTTGTTACAAAATTGACAGAGGAAACAGAACTTAACTTTTAGATTCTGTATAATCAATAAAGTTACCTTGCTTTTCCACCTGCGTAAATGTGCACAGCGTCTCTCTAATGGGGATGCACTTCGTTTTTGCTGTGGTGATCCCTGCAAGTAGTAAATAATTTCAGTATCATTAATAAGTGATGATATGGTAACATATTACACTGGTGAAGGCTGGTTTTAAAGAAATGAAATTTTAATTAAAGTTCTTCTTGTAAGGTAAAATGAAAATTGCAACAGGTCTTATTATTATTATTTCATCCACCTGCTAAATTATGTGTGTGTGTGTGTGTGTGTGTGTGTGTGTGTGTGTGTGTTAAATTAAGAAATATACAAGGTCCATACATTTTTGTTGCATTATGCCACATTGTGAATTGAATTAAAAGTAAACATGCTGATCTGACTGACAGAGATCATAAAATACAGCAGTAAGCTATAACAAAACAATGGACCGATGATGCAGCCAAGCCCCATGTCATGTTTAATTGACATCGCTATAAAATGATGGCTCCAAGGCAAGGATGTCTCATTTTGTTAAATGCCTGTTGCCTCGACTCCGCTCTCCTCGCATCTCTTCCCTGCTTCCTGTGCTCACGTCTGCTGTGGCCGGGTCTAAGACATGAGTAGAGGAGGCGAGGAAAGGACCTGAGGATGTACAAACTGGTTAATGGGAAAGGCCTTTTGTCTTAGTGTCGAAAGCGTAACATCTGTGAACATTTAATTTAAAATATTTGAACATTAAAAAAAATCATTTGATAGCAACATCTCCTCTTTTCAAACAATGGCTCACTTTTTAAAGTTTGTGTGTCTGTGCTTGTCATGACAATATCACAGCCTCATGCTTGGTTGAGCATAAGTATCGACTCACAATCCAAATCATAATCATAAAGTTAACTACTCAGAGCAGAGTTTTGGTGTCTCAGGAAAATTGTCTCAGGAAAAGCCAGTTGTAGATCATTCCTTCAGTCGTTGATATACTATCAGATTACCAATTGGCACAAGCATGGACACCTGAGCCAGTAGAAATTCATGACAAAGACAAATACTGAAATGACTGAAACAGAAATACTTAGTCAAACAAATACGCTGTGGCTGCCACATTGTTTTGGAGTGCCTTGACATAAAATAGCCATTGTCGTACTTCTCAACGTGAATGACGGTGAGATATGAAACAGTTAGAAGATTATGTTAAAGGATAAAAATAAAAGACGATTGTTCCATCTGTGCACATGATCTGGCCAGAAAAAAGTGATATTGATCTCATTTTAAAAGACAAATACAAACACAACAACACCATAGGCCCTGTAGCTAACCCGAGGCATGAATGTGTAATCATGTCGTTGATCTGTTTCTATGGGACTTCCCGTCCAAACAGACATTACCACACAGAAAATCCTCTCTCCAAGCTGGACACATAAACCTAGATTATAGATGAGAGTTGGCTGAGAGGAATGACCAGGATAGAAGAGAATGTAGCTTTGTGTTGCATCACACCACGGTCTACTATCACATTGACTCTAGGAGGAGTTGGACTGCAATATTACAGGTGCCTAAAAATACACCAGGTTTATCATGGACTTAACTTGCTCCAAGCTCTGTCTTAGCGCTTTGACCCACTTTATTTGATCTAATGATGATTTGAGGATGGGATTTTTTCATTATGTCTTTGAAGCAGTAAAAGTAAATATCACCAGGTTCAGTTCAACATTGGATTTAGAGTAATACTCTGTGTACATACATTAATTTCCATCCTTAATTTCATGACTTTTACAAAGGAGTAAAGAGTTGCTTGTCCCAGAAAGTGGCACAGCAAAGCATTTTTCATCCAAGCATCTTTGCAAAATATTTGGTTCTAGACTGAATGCAGCTGGCAGGTTAAACACTATGCTAGTGGCTGGAAATACGCTAGTGCTAATCAGTCAATATAGCTCCCTGTGCTTCTTTCTATTTTCTCTGTACTATTTGCTCCCTTCTGGCATTTTGTTGTCAGTATTGTACATCATTTCATTCAATAAAGACAAGAGGGGGGAAAAAGCCCTCTGAGCTAACTGTCAGTTAGCAAGCCCGTTACGAGACAATAATCTTATACCGTATATTCAAAAGATGTATGTGCTGTCAGTTCCTTTCTTTCAACTGCCTGCAAACCATTCATCTTTGGAACAGTTGATACTCGGATAGAGGAGGTTAGATAAAAGTGGATGGTACAACACAGCTAATAAGCTGCAATAGCCCCCTCCATTTTCGACTCTTCAGCTCTCCATTCCCTCGAAGGTCAGAAAGGCTAAATAGCTTGCTATTGGTCAATGGCTGGAATTAGCATGTCGATGTATACCAAATTAGAACATAAAAAAATAGTGGGAATCCCATGTGAGCAAGAGCAGTGGTTTTGGCCATTGCATTTATAAATCAATGGATATTGTACGATGTTTTGCCAAAGTGACTGGGCCTTAAGTCAGAGATATACTTCATTTCAAAGTTATAGTGTGTAGGATTTAATGGCATCTAGTGGTGAGGTTGCTGCTCGCAACCAACTGAAACTGTGAGTTAAGCGCATAGGAGAATTACAGTGGCCGACATAAAAATGCAAATGGCCGTATCTAGAGTCAGTATTGGGTTTTTCTGTCCTGGGCCACTATTTGGGACAACATAGCAGATTCTGTGAAAGAGGACCCACTCCATATGTAGGTATAAACGGCTCATTCTAAGGGAATGAAAACACAACGATTCTTAGTTACAGATGATTTATACACTGCTGAAAACATAGTTGTTAACAGTATATTCTATTTCTGCCAATATTTCCCCCTAAATCCTACACACTGGATATTTAACGTGTTGGCGTGCAAATGATGGCTCTTGCGTATCCTGCGTCTGTCTGGAGTGTTTGATGTGCGTATCCTCAGAAAATCTACGCTTGTAAGTTGCCATATGAACATGTCATGTTACAGGCAGCATGGTGACATGCCAGAGGTTAGTGGGCATGTCAGAGGTGACAACGATAGCTGAAAGTTTTGAAAATAGGCTAAAAGACCAAGTCCACAACCACCCGCATGTGTACAACGTGTCATTGCTGCTGCATAGTCGACGTGCTTTATTTAGTGTCCTTACATACCATCTACTTTGGCGCCACTGTTACTTTTATCTGCTGTGATCTCAGAATTACCATCAAAATAACCTCCTCATTGTTTACATCATCCAAATCCGGAATTCTCTATGGTTTGTTTTTCCTCGTGTGCTCTCTAGTGGAATCTTCCAGTAACCTGCATAGTACAAAGGAAAGTATGTGAACAATTCCATTCACAGTCTACAGGAACACAAGGTTAAAAAGTATATCTCTAGCCATAATGATCAATAAATTAAAGTAAGTGGATTGGGCTTGCGGGCTAGTCCAAGGGAGTAATGCTAAGGTCATGGTGAATATTTTAGTGCAGACAGTTCTGTCAGAGTTGGGCTTGTCTGACAAATACTCTTTGTACCTGGCATTTATTTGCACTGTTTTCTTCTTCCTTTCACTGGCAATGGTTTCAGCACAGGAAGCTGGAACAATAAGTGGCAAAGCCTGGCAGCCGGCTGCACCAAAACAACAGCGCTGTGCGAGATGAATGTTGCACGGTTCATTTTGCTGGAGGAGCTGTCCAGCTGACTGAGAAGAACAGAGCTGCGCTTGTACGAAAACAGCTCTTAGAGACAAAGAAAATACCTTAACGTTGATGGTAGTCCTTGCCCTTGGGAGCTAACGGTAGTAATACTGCAAACAAAAAGCCATTCACTTTCTGTCGCCAACTCCATTCAGTGCTGAGGCACAAGAAGGCAAGTCACACACATACACGAGATAAACTGAAAGGAGCAAACAGAAACAAGAAAGCAGTATTTTTTGTGTCCTGGTTGTCATGTAGTTTGTGTTTGTGATAAGATGTAAATATTGTTGGAGCAGTTGATGTACTTGCAGAAACAATTGATTTTTGTAGACATTACTGACTATTTGAATAATTCACCATTGGCTGGATATCCACAGTGGAGCCTCATTTAAATGGCCATGAGGAGTACAGCTCTTCATGCTAGAAATGAACACTTGTATCACCTCTCCTCCATTATCACTTGCCTTCTTCGCCATAAAAGTCCTCCCCTCACTCAATCCCATGGTTTCATTTTTTCCTTCTCCATCTCTATAGCTATTGTTCTCCAGCCAATCTTGTGTCATCGGCCGTTCTTCTCCTCATCTACATTTTCTCTCCCTTCACAGCACCTCAGAACCCATAATCACCTTTCCATCCCACTCTTTTTCTTCATCCTCGTCCTCTTCCGTTCCTCTTAAGGCCAGTTCACTGTGTGAGTGGGTGTGCAGATAGCTCTCTTGCCCTCCACTCATACTGTTTTACTTGATTGCCTTGCATATGGACCATGTCTGCCTGTACTATAGGGAGCACAGTATGGCTTACATCCAATTAGGCTGTCAATCCATCAGTATATCCCTAACTAGAAAGAGAGGGCAGAGCAGAAGGGCTGGGGTTTTGGTATGTGTTTATGTGTGAGAGAGAGCATTTATGTTTCTGTGCATGTGAGTGTATTTTATACAAGTTGGATCATGGCTCTATTAAAGCAATAAGAAATGTGTAGTGATAATCTGCCAGCAGAGACAAGACACAAAGCCTTCTGCATCCTCACAACACTGGTTGCTACATCCTAGTCTTTATTATTGATTTTTCCCTAGACATGATCCATGTTTTTCCATTTACTTGTCAGATTTTATGTTCTCAGACACAATACTGATCTAATAAAAGACAGTCTCAGATCCATTCTCGCTGTTCGCCACAAGCTAACACAAATGTATTGGCCCATCCCTGTAGAAAGTACGGAGCAGTGCGGTGGTGTACAGCAGCCTTGGGCATTTTCTTTGCATTTGTATGTGTGAGAGAGAGTGAAATGGTGGCACTTGAGTTGTGTGTGTGTGTGTGTGTGTTTTTTGTGGATGAGAGCGGGTGGCGGCACTGATTGACTCCTTTTTCACTCGCTAACAAAGACGAGTAGCTAAAGTTTCCTATCCAAACGAAGTTAAATGTGAAAGTGCAACAATTCACTCCTTTGTTAATACCAGCCTTTTCCAATGTAGCAGACAAATGAAACTGCATTTAAGTCAATAAGATGGCTTTTAAAAGCCTCAGTGTATGCCCTGGGGAGCTTTGTATGTCTTGACCCTCTATGGCTGAATGTATACACTCTGCCAGAATAGTATGAAGAGGGAATGAGGAGGCTGATATTCACAATGAGATGACAGTGGGAAAAACAAGCAAGTCACTTTGTCTCTGTATTAGTCCAGTGCAGGATAAAGCCTGATTGATGCAGTCATTACTGCTCCTGGGCTGGAAGCAGCATGCTTGAAACCTGTTTAATCTTGATAAAATACAATGTAGAAGGAGATAAAAAAGGAGATGAAGACATATCTGTCAGGCTGGATTATGAGTAGTGGGATCAGATATAGAGCATATATGCCGAAATCATAAAGTAGTGAGTTCATTTTTTTAAAATATAAAACTAAATTAAGACAAAATGGAACATTGGGTTTATTATCTGTATGCAGAGACAGTTTGGGAAGTATCCACCCCTTTGGTTCTCTAGTATTCAAGGGAGGTTGCATCGCCCTGCTCTCACTGAAGTTCCCTGACGTTGCTCCAAAAAGAGATAAATATGAAATATGAGAGCTTTCAGTACTGCTTAGGCCTGCAAAATAAGTCAATTAGTCACGGCAGGCAGCAGTCAAATGGAGATTCTGCATGATGGTCTTAACAAGGGCCGCATAGGACAAGCGTCCGACAGCTCGTTAAATTAATCCTTTGGGTCTGCTGCAAGTGGAATGAGGCATGTGTCTGTGTGACCTGCTTATGTCCTCCACATTACATTACAGAAAAATGCTCGCACACACAGGCTGGCACGACAGACTCCGAGCTCCAAATGGACTGCAGAAAATATTTGTGATCAAAGTTTCTTTCTGGCCCCATGGTTGCTCAGATTACATGAAAACCCCTGCCAGTGGGGAACTTGGGAGTCTCTCGCGTTCTCTTACTCACTCTGTCCCTTTTTCTCAGTTTTTTTTTTCCTGTGTTCTATTTTTCTCTTATCTCTGACTCATTACATCCTATAAAGATAGCCCCCTGCAAACACAAGCGCTCTCAGTATGTAAGATGTAATGAGTATGTTATGTGACGGCTTGATTAAGGAAGCCCGTGTTTTCTTGCCGTTTTCTTGTACGATTCAAGACTTACACTAACTTCATTTGACTTTTGGCAATGTGTGAGTCAGTAAATGTGCGCGCATGTGCTCTGTGCATGTCTGTAACAATATAGAATAAACTTCCTCCCTCTTCGTCCTCCCTCCCTTGCCCTTTCTCTCTTTTTCATCTTTTGCTGTTAACAAAATGCCAGTGGCAGGCCATTTGCCAACCTCACATCACACCTCTGTCATATATCACGGATCCCATCTGACTCCCCCAACCTTCTCTAAACCACCTTATGAATATCAAAGCCACCAACATGCTCTATATTTGAGAAAGGACATTCAGCTGCCCAGGTCAGGAATTGGCTTTGTCCAATCCATCTCAATCTCGGTGTCTGTTTACCCAGGCTTTGGAGGAGTATGTGCACGCTTTCTTCTGCGTATGAACAGAATGTGAGGCTTTTCCTTATCATCAGGCCCACTGGCCAGGAATTCACTCCTTTATTCTCATTTCCCAACCATAACAGAGACCTCTAAATTGCTCTGGGGAACTACTCTTGACCCCCCCTCGTGTTTTCTGCTTTTCGAGACAACTTCACTTAAATCACTGTTTCACCCTCCTTGACACCTGTGTCTCTGTGGCACGATTTAAACATCATTCAAGAAGTAAGCAGAAAACAACTCTGATAACCTCCATATATGCATCCACTGTACTTTAATAGCCCTGCAGATGCGAGCAGCTTAAGCATAATAAGAGGTGATTTAATGTCAGGAGTTGCATTAATGAGTAGTATTAACGAATATTTTATCACATTGTGAAAGAGTGCAGTAATGCAGGGCAGGGCAGAGATCCGACTAAAAGAGGCGAGTGAGAATAGCTCCGCAGTAAATGAACAGGATGAAGATGTGAGACAGGCTATTGAGGATGGCTAGCAACCATCATTTGTTTTTCCCGGGTGCAGAGATTATCTGGTTGAGTGATAGAGGTGGCCTTGATCAGCCCTCTCCCTGCATACAGCCGTATATCAGATGTCACGCCGCTGCAAAACCATCAACCCGTCACTGGCCTGGGACGCACATATTTACCATGGTAAATGGCACCCCTACTCAGTAAACACTCCTGTTTTTCACCAACCGTCAGCATGCAGGAATGGATGATGCATCGTTCGCTGTACATTCTCTGTAATTGCTCACCGGATGATATCTGGGAAAAGTGACAAGGAGTTGAGTGAAATGTTCCGGAGGCTAAGGTGGGTTTGAAAAGTTGGTCCTTTTTTTTTTTTTTTTTTTGCCTTTTCTTTCCCCTTTTGATTATAGCTCACCCTCATTAAGCCGGCAGCATTTGAATTGTACAAATCTATCAAGTCAATCAGAATTAGCTGCAGGTCTTATTTTGTAAAAAGGAGTAAAGGTCTGTCATGATAGAGAGAATGAATCAGTTCACTGAGCAGAGAATGGACCTAGAAAGCTGATTGCAAGGATGGAGGGGAGAGGGAAATATGTTCACCCATTAATTAATCTAATAGTTTTCATGGGACAAAGAGTGCATATCTCTGCTGCCTGCATAATGAGAGCCTGGAACAAAGTCATTCACTGCATCCCATTTAAAATGACACGAGTGTGGGCTAAACACAGCAGAAGAGGCAGAATACAAAGCTCAGAAAATCAAAAGGCTTTTCTATACCTCTTGATGCTGTTTATTTAATGGGGTGTTCATTAAATACTTTTCATTCTAAATCCCGAAAAATGTGCTGTTTTGCCCGTAGAAATGAATGTAGATTTCCCCCCCCAAAAAGAATGTATTTTACAGAGTTCAAGTCATTAATCAGTTATGAGTACATCATATTGAAAATCAACAAATTAATTTTCAGCTGGTTTGATTGGTTGGAATAGCAGTGAGAGAATGGTACCAGGATTTGATTGGAGAACAGGGGTGATATCACAGCTCACTGGTGCAAATCGGTTTGGGAAACAGCCTAGATCTTATTGAATTTTAATTCAATGGATCTGTGATGCGTGTGATACAGGGGGGATGGGAGCACAAGGCCTTCTGGGCATCGTAATTTACCTTTCCCGCTTTCCCAGAGATTTCATATGATATCAATTTAATCTTAGCTATTTTATTTCACACCCACAAGTACACACACAGCGTGCAGATCCAGACACACATGGACAGGAGGTTTTTGTATCAGCTGTGTAGTTTTCCTCTTTAGGCACCATCTCTAGAACTCTTGTGTGGACTTGAATTTCGGGCCTTTACAAAAACAGAAAGGACAGCTAATTAATACTTGAGAATAGGCTAAAGGTCTTATGAAATTTTATCATTATACTTTACTTCATTCAGCTTTTTTTTTTTTGCACATTCATATAGGTACGTATGCTATCCATAAGTATGCCCTTGGACTGAGAGAGGTAATTATCTCACCCACACATTATGTGGTATTTTGTGTAAGTGGACCGAGTGTTGATTCAGTGGTGAGAAATGCAGCGTGGATTCTGAAAGGTTTTCAGCCAATTACGCTTTTAAATATTTTGACATTTGCTATCTGGAACTCACCTTTGCATTCCACAATGCAGAGGAGACATTGTCTTGAAATTTAAAGGGAAACACAATATTCAGCAACTCAAAGACAATGTACTTAAATATCATTAATTATAAAGTTTGTAGCATCTAAAGGTCATTTTACACCAAGTGCTAATACTTGGTGTAAATAAACTGCACGCTGATCAACATTTGTTTTCTGTGAGAGGGGCATCAATGTCATAACTCTTTTCATACCATCACACAACAATATGAACGTTAATCTCACAAAATAGTGCCCTCTTTGAAAAATAAAATTCTGATTATAATAACAAAGGATAGAAGGAAATCATCTGGGGAGGTGTAGCAACTGAACTTGTGATGATGTGTCGTCATCAAAAGAGACATAATTCATTGTCAAGGCAATACATATATATGTACTTGTCATTTTCAAATACATTAAATGATGTTGCTGTGGACACTATATGTGACAAACATGACACGTAGTCATTGTGAAAGATATACTATAAAACTTACCCAAACCATATCCACCTTATTTCTAGCCCACATGATACCTTGCATGAAATATGGGCATGACTTCCAGCGCCAAACCAGAGCTGGCCTTTTTCTAACAGTAACAGTACCTAACAGTATGCTATTCGTCTTTACTAGAGCAATTAAAAATCAAACATGTGAAACATGCCCCCTGCTTGCTATGCCTCAGATGGGATAACATGATATTAAGTCTATCATCTCTGACATCTCATAGCACGGGTTGGTTTCCTTTTTAACCAAGCACTTTAGCGAGTAGCTTGCTTTGTTTTGTTTTTTTTTTAAAGATATTTTTTGGGCATTTTCGCCTTTAATGGACAAGACAGCTAAGCATGAAGGTGGGAAAGAGAGAGAGGGGGAATGACATCAAATGACGTGACAGCAAAGGGCCACAGGCTGGAGTCGAACCTGGGCCGCTGCGGCAACAGCCTTGTACATGGGGCACCTTCTCTAACCACTAAGCCACCGCATCCCCGTAGCTTGCCTTGTTATGTTAACATATTGTTAAATTTACCAGAGCCCAAGCTAGCTTACAGTAAACATCTACTGCCTTTAAAGGATGATTTATGTTTTCTTACGACTCATAGACACCAACACATTTAGCTAACACTTAACATAATTTTGTATTAATTTTAGCTCAGTTTAAGTGAATAAACATGTTTCTCAGCTACTGCTCTGCTCATTTGCCTTAACGCATTTTACACATTTTTGTGTCTGCTGATTTATTAAAACAGAGTTCTACTGAGTTAAACATAACACCAAATTAAGCAGCAGACCATCAGTAATATAAAGGAATAATATTATAAATTATATAAAAGAGATACAACAAATCAGAAACACATTCTCAGTCTATAGATGACAAAAGACAACTCAAGGCGTGCTGCTGAGTTTATTTCATAATTGGCAATTTTCTCATGTAGGTTGAGAGTGCAGTCAGACACAGAGACGGATATCACGGATGTTGTGTGACAGACCTGTCATTCTAGGAGTCATTCTCTGCCACAAATTCTACAAATAATAATACTTTTCCACACTTGAAACTCTTTTGGTTTTCGTTTTTCTTATGTCATTCCCAGCATATATAAACAAAAGTGTATACATAAGAGTAGGGTGTGGATGAGAATACAGGAAAAATGCTGTCCTGTATTAACTCAGTAAGGAACAGTGCATTTTATGTTTTTAAATACAGGACAATCCAGTATTACCGTTGTGTGATACCAGTTGCAACATATTCCTCTCTGTCAGTAGGCAATGGGAACTGTACCACTGGGTACAGGAACCTTCTCTTTTTGTTCTGGGTGCATATTTAAAACTGTTGTTGTAGCCAAAAACGTAGCTTAGTCTGATTGTTAGTATCAATACAGACATGGATAGTGCTACATGAACCAGAGATCTGCAGGGATATTTTAGAAAATGATAATTTAATGTTGGTTAAGTATATTTAAAAAAAAAAAAAAAAAAAAAAGTCTCAAGTTGCTCTCCAGGTTAACAGTGTTATCTCTGTCAGCAATGTTGTAGGTGTTGGCACTATATTGAGGTAACCCTGTTAGTTTACCTAGAGTTATAGATATGCCTTGTATGTTGCATACAGCTCCTTTAAAGGCCATGTAGCACAAACACAAATAAATGATAAACAGACTTGGATGCTGTTCAGTCCAGTCATTAAAAGTACAAACCAGTACAAATATAGCTCAGCATTTACAATCGTGAAATTGTTATAAATGTTAATTGTTAAATTATAGATAGAACAATGATGAATTAATAATTATGTAACAGTGCCAGCATTTAATTTTCAAGGGAATGCACGGAATTCCAATATTCTGTCGGCCTTGGTGTGAAATGGTTGATGCAAAGAGACTGTCAACAAACATTCTGCCCTGAAGGATAGGGCTAAAATAAGGTGAAGTAAGATCAACATCAACAAATAAGAACATCAGATGCAAGGACATGCATGGAGCAAGAAAGTGAGTTTTAAAATGCAAGGGTCTCACTTTTTGAACTAGGTCATCCAATAAGAATCCTAATCAGGCCCCCAGGAATGCTACCTAACCTTGCCTCCATTTATTCCTAGTGGCCACACATGGTATTGCAGCAAAAAAACAACCCTGCAACCCAAAAAGCGTTTTCCCAGTAGATCACCATTATAGAAGAGATGTCTGTAGAACTGTTGACAGCACACCTCAAACTGCAAACAAGGTCAATTATGGCTCCTTTTATTATGAAGTCTTGGGCTAAGGAGGTATGCACCAAGGGAGCAATTCTCATTGGACTGAATAGACACCATCTTAGGTTCAGGTATGTGGTTATTATTATTATACATCTATGGTCCTAAGAGAGAAAGCTCTCTCACCCTCTCATCACACTCTCTCAGTTCTCACAACACTGTCATGAACCAGCACACACCTTGTCATCCTCTCAGAGGAGATGAAAGGTGATATTAGAGGATAATAGGCTCTGAAATTTTGCTCACTGGCAATATCAGAACCTAAAATGATTACTCCTGGTTTGTCAGCATTTAACTGTAAGAAGTTACATTTGATGCAGTTTTTAAGTCTGAAAAAGGGTTTTGTCCATGTGAGTCAATCTGCTTTGTCATTTATATCAACAGAGAAAAAAAGCTTTGTGTCATTTGCATGACAATGACAACTGATGCCATGACTACGAATATTTTGCCGCAGGGGCAGAATATAAATGGAAAAGCAAATGGGTCTAAGAAGTGAACCTTTCAGTACCCCACCGAACAAACTCGCACGGGAGAAACTAAAATTACCGATAGTTAGAATTACCATACAAATAAAACCACTGAACCATAAATACAACCCACAGTTCAAGACATTTCAGCAAAATATAGTGGTCAACAGTATCAGATGTAGTACCAAGGTGTAAAGGAACAAAACCCAAGGATTTTCCATCATAGGCGGCTGCAGGCAGTTCATTCAACACTTTGATCAATAACGTTGTAAAAGTAGGCTTTAACTGCACCACTAATTAATGAGAAATGGAAGACAGATGAGATATTTGGACTAAATGAAATACCTCTTTGAGAAATGTTGTGGGTAGAGTTTCCTCCTAGAAATGACCTTTCTGGGGGAGTTTGAGGAGATGGAATTAAAAGAGTAAATGAGAAGTAGCGGTTTCAGTCTTGTTGGAGGAGGTGAACGAACGATCTGCAGCCATATTTAGAAAATAGCTTAAGATTCTTCACTGGGAGTGATCAGTGCTAACATTTGGAGAAGGAACTATTGTTTAATCATTAAATAGGACCCCATAGGACTATGAGAGTTTCATTTAATAATGCCAGAGAGAGAGAGAGACTGAGCTCTCACAGCACTAACTTCTGCAATTAGGTCTTTTACGTAGACCTTCGAAGTTAGGTTCACAGCTTGAAGATTTTTCATCGCTGCTGTGCCTCTGACAAGCCCTTTCTAAGGCAGAGATGTTATCCAGGGCATAAAGGAAAGGTACAATTTGGTCTGAAATAACTTGACCCACTATTTTAACTGTTTTAGTTTAGGACTGCTTCTGGATTACAGAGGATGTGTCACACTGAACTACACTGTTCCATTTTGAACAGATAAAGTCTCAAGTGTCAAATGAAAAAACAGAATAGACAAAGTAATATGATTGGAAGATGTGCAAAAACTATAAAACTATTGTGAAAATATAATTAAAGTATTGTTCCATAAAAGAGATGTGTCCACACCAAGATGGTGTTGTTGCCTGTTGTTTGGTTCAGGCGGCAGGGACATCAGTCATGTTGTTTAAACCTTGCAGTAACATTAAGAGACATGACTTGACACAGTCAGAAGTGTGCTACAAAATTAATGGATGTGCATTACTATGAAAGATAAAAAGAAACATAAATATTTAAATTCTTAATATTGAAAATTAAAGGGAAAAACCTGAATTAATAGCATTGAAATATTTTTCTTTACTATGTGTCTGAATTAATTTGTTCTGAATTTATCTCATAGAAATTATAATATCAAATTTCTTTATTTGCAATTTCAAAAGCTGATATTGATTTTTTTTTTTTTCCCTCAATGTTCACAAATTCAGTTCCAAAAATTAAAGTTTCATAATTGCAAGAAATATAGATCAAGGTTGCTCAATTTTGAGTGGTAAAATTCAAATCTAAAACGTTAAGTTGGAATGTTCAAATGAATACCAGTTAAATTGTTCAAAAACATTCAGGATAAATTGATTTCTTTTCAGATTCTGAAACTTGAATTCCTATTTGTGAATAATGAAAAACATATATATTCAGTTTCAGTTTTTAAAATTCCAATTTAAGAAATGTTATACTTTAAGTTCACAGACATGAATTCAGAACAAACAAATTCAGATAAATGCTCAAAGCAAAATATTTTAATGAATGAATTTAGTGAATTGGGTAGTATTTAAATTTCAACACTAAGTATTCAGTGGTTGTTAGACTTCAAATACTTATGTGTCCTATTTCCATCCATGCATTAGCCCCAGATCGAGCCTTTCATGAGATCAAAGTGTTTATATTTGAAGCCTTTGCATTAAAGATTATGTTTGAGTCAGAAAAATGAACCATGAATTTATGGCACTCTGCATACTGATTGTTGAAGACTGTTTCCCATCAGTATGTGTTTCCCCTATAGAAATAAAATTAGACTAGAATGGACATTGAACTGTTTGCTGTGGTCAGTTGAGAAGTACAAAAGAAAATGAGGATTGTTGATAGTTGTTCTGATGACAACACGTCAGTGGGGCTGTAAAGTGTGTCACGCTCATTACTTTGAGAGCTCAGTTTCGGCCTAATCTTATACCTGTTTTCCTTATTAAACAGTATAATGCAACCGTACACCAATCCAACTTTCAATCTCTCACGAAACCAAGACTAATGTCAGCTTAATTGCCTTCTTAACTCTACCTACCTAAACCTGAATAGAACCTTATCCTAACTGACCGAGAAGGGTGTATGGATGGGGTAGCAACAAGTGTCCCAACGCATTCTAACAGGAGGGAAACACTACAGGGGAACAGACTTTGACACAACATTGGCATGGCTAGTTCACCTGGTAATTCAGGGTGTTTATTGAGCAAATCAGATACCAAATGAAAAAAAATATTGGACATTCTAGGGCTGTAGTCTCCAGGTCGACTAGTCGATTATATGGTACTCTCGTCCGACCAAATTCTCATTAGTCGAATAATCGCCGTGTTACTTTCATATGGAGAAAAGTGCTACATCACCAGCTTTCCAGGATTAATCCATTATTTCCTGCGGCGGGGGGACAGGCTAAGTTACGCTCAGCGTTGCAGTCCTCCTGTCTGTTTCCCTCAGTGGAAACGAAGCTTGTATTTACTTGTATTTCACAGTTAAGAAACAATAAATTGTGAAGATAGTAAAGCCTCCACTAAAATAGCATTTTAAGTCGTGTGTGTGATTTACCCTTCAGGGATTTATACTTCGGGATTTATCCTGGCTTCATATGATCAGAGGAAATCTCCGCTCATTGCTAGGCTATTTTATACCATGTAAAATGCCATAGGCTGGCGCTAATAACGTTAGTATGTTGCATTTGCTTGGAAAACGTGTTTACAGTTGTTTTGTCAGTGTATCTTGTGAGTTGTAATAGAGCCAAATTATGTACCGTTACCTTTGTTAAATGCTGCTGTTGTCCCTGGTTTTATATGAGAAGAGGAAAAGATCGCTAGATGCCATAGACTTGTGCTAATAACGTTAGCATGTTGTATTGCTGGGGGAAATACGTCCAGATAAAGACAAGTGTTTGTCTGTCAGTTCTGCGATTTATAGTGAAGCCAATTTGTGTACTTCTGTTTGAAATTGTCTCTATTAAAGGGCCAGTGTGTAAAATGGGTTGAAAACAGTGACATCAGTGACCAAATTCTAGATTGCAGGGCTCACTCGCTCACCCCTCCCGTCGGGTAAATGACGGTGGCCTCGTAGGGACAAAAAGCCTTGCGCACAAGTTTTTCAGGAGTAGGTCTATCTAGCAATGAGGTAAATGTTTATTTAGAAATCTAAACCATGTCACGATATTGTAATGAATCCCTCACGGGCAGGAGACCAGAGGAGCGTTTGGGGAAAAGGCCCGTTTATTTGAGCACTCCAAAAACTCCGGTAACACTCCACTCCATCCCAAACTCTGACTCTTCTAGCGTAACAGACACACTTCATAACTTTACACACATACTCGTTTACCATACTGAGTGGGGACCCCCCTCCCCTCTCTAAAAAACTTTTCACTACTCTCTATCGGCGAACTACTAACACTCTGCTGTTTCCTCCTCCTTCTTCCTTCCTTCCACTGTCTTCGTTGGTTCACTTATACACGCGAAACGCATCCTCTGGCTGGCTGGATTGTCCGCTCGGTCTGCCGTACATACATGGCGGCGCAAGATGGCGTCCTCTCTAAACCAAGGCCCTTGCTATATATGTATATGTATATATATATACATATATATACGAATTTTATTTTATAGCGATCATACACTTGTATAAACATATTAATGGGTAGAATATTCAGATTCAGATTCAGATTGACAATAAACCATGCCAAATATTACACACTGGCCCTTTAAGCCATATTTAATGTGAATCAGTTGAATCAGCTATATAAATAAAGTTTGATTTTAACTAAACTTTAAAGCACTTAACACAGTCCTCCACAGCCGACTAGTGTTTTGGAGGTGTAACTGCAGAGTGACACAGACACACCACCGCAGAAGTAAAAATAACGTGCAGATTTTTTTTTCCCACGACTAATCGATTAGTTGAAGATTATGTGCGACTTTACACGACCAAGATTTTCTTTGGTTGACTACAGCCCTAGCACAAATATGCAAATTGTGCCTGCTTGATCAAAAAAAAAAGTAATTATGAAACAACACTCTCAGTTAAAAAAAAAGAAATTAATGTGAAATAGTTCATTTTTGGGGACTGGGAGCTTTCATTCAAAATTGTGAACTATGAACGTGAACTTGTTAATTTGAGTCTGTGTGAAGTGAACTCTGATCAAGTTCTTGTGAAGTGTAAACTTGCACAACACTGGTTGAAATCAGTGCAGTGGAAGAGTACTGGCTGCTCTTTGTGGAATCTTTGGCATCGTCTTAACTTAGGTCCTTGATCTGTGGCTTGTGATTGTGGAGAAGAGGATGTATAGCCTACTGTGGTCATGTTCCTCATCACTGCAGCCTAAACACTACATCCCCTCCCACTGAGAAACCATAACAAACCCCCTCACTTCAGTTGAAAGTGGAGAAAACAGACAGAGTCATTTATCTTGACTCTGACTCTGCCTCTATCTGTTTAGTAGTAGCTTCATATGGACACATGGTACAGAAGCTCTCAGTGCTCTGGACAGTGCTCAAAGGGACTTGGGCCCCGAGGCTTTCCCGAAGAGGGATGACAAACCTAAGGTGGCAAGTTGAAAGTCAATCCATCAGTCTGAATGAATCTGCAGTAGCACTTATGTGGACAGAGGAGATAAAATAGGGAGGAAAAAAGCCTTATTGCAACATTGGGAGGGCAGTTCCAGGGAGAACTGCACATCCAAGCATTAAACTACGACATAGTAGGATTTTGTACTACGGGGATCTGTCACAACACCTTATGAGAAACACTGTTTCTTGGATAAATTGCAGTCTATAATTTATGAAGGCTGTGGCACACAGCATTTGAAACACCAATTTTGCTGCAAAATCAATTCATTCCCACTTAAGTCACTGCAAGCAGTGGATTAGCTTGCAGGGATGAAGTAAATCTTGGCAAATGTTTGCACCACATTCAACTGACCTACGAATTTGTGCATATACCATCAGTAAGTTTCCCTAACAGTGCTAACCTTTGAAAGAACGGGGAGCCAGAGCATTCGAAATGGAGGAAGCTGTTGTTCTGCATTGTCTGTGTTGCTCCATCCCTTTTACCTCTGATGGCGTGTAAACGCTCCACAAAAAAGGAATGTCTCGTGAGACAGTAGTCATGGTACAAATATGTCTTCGAATAAACTGTATGACCTTATTGTTAATTCAGAAGAATGAAAACTGCCATTTAGTAAACAGCTAGCAAGCTTCGGTACCATTCCATTGTTCCAACGACTCATTATTTGGAGACCACAGTAGTGCAAAAAATGTCCCCTGTGACTGAAAGCCCATTTGTCCGACAGCCGGTTATCCCAAAAACAAACGGCCATTGCTCCAAAGGCCCATTGCTCTGAAAAAACACACTCTGCCTGTTGTATTGGGAAATTTTTTAGAAAATGTCATGGCCAGTGTTGGGCAGTGACACATTACCAGTAGCATGTGCCTTACCGTAGTATTATAACTTTTTTCAGTAATGGGTAGTGTAACTAATTACTAATAGAATTTCAGTAATAATATGACAGTTACCCCAAAATCAAATAACATTTGATACTTTTGTTAACACCCCACTACTGACTTGAAATATACCATCACATCAGTGGATTTATTTTTGTAAGTGTCGCACTGCACACTCACATTACAAAACAGCACGCTAGCAGCTGGACACATTCCCATTACTTTGATTTTGGAGAAAACCATGAAAAGAACACTACTGCTGCAGGTAGCAATACTGAAACTCTTTCCACTGTGAAAAATATGTGAACAACATGAAGCTCCAGGGAATAGATCCCATCAAAGGTGAGCCCTCTTCGGCGGCAGAGAATGGCTGTGACTACGGTGGCCGAGAGAGGTCACAACACCCGCAAATCCACACAACACACGCTCGTTAAGAAAACACCCCCAAATTCAGAAAACACATTCAGTGATTTCGCAACACATACTCTGCAGATCCTCACAACACAAGCAAATGAGGTAATGCAATGCAAATGCTAACAACACAGGCACATCAACGTGTCATCCATTCTGGTCCAAGCATCTAAGTTGTTTTTGGCGGCCAAAAGCAGGTCCGTGAGTGATTACGGTCCCCCTGAAAATATTACCTTTGTCGTCTTCAGTTTGGCGAGTGTATTTGTTTTTGCGGAGCGTTTAGCTTCTTGCTTGTGTTGTGAGCATTTGCATCGCATTATCACAATTGCTTGTGTTGTGAGCATTTGCAGCGTATGTGTTGCGAAATCAATGAATGTGTTTTCTGAATTTGTTTTTTTTTGTCTTAATGCGCGTGTGTTGTGTGGATTTGCGGGTGTTGTGGAGTTTGCGTGTGTTGTGACCTCTCTTGGCCACCGTATGTAACCCTACACTGGCTAAACAACTAAAACTGGATTTTACTTGTGGACAGCTGCAGGCTGCAAAGAACTAATGAAGCTTGTGGCTGGATATATGGTGGATGAAATGTTGCTCCATGACAAACAAGAAGTCTGAATTTCGAGGATATACGCAATTACCAGTTTTGTGGGGTGTAACGGAAAGTAATAAAATGAGTAGTGTACCGAATTACCGTTTTTTTTTTCCTTAATTGGTGAAGGCTTGACACATCTTACTCTGCTTCTGATTGACTTACCCTGATATTACCCTAATTCTAACCAATGTCAGTCCTCATGCCTATATCTAATCAACCAATCCAACCTACAGAGGTAACCACTACTAGCCAATCAGAGGCAGTGGGGCAGGGTATGCCTTTGGCAATGTAGACAAACAAAATTTGTACTGGGGAAGATTTGGAGAAATGAGAATTGGTTTTCAGGATAATCAGCTGTCGGACAAATGGACTTTCGGTCCAGTGGTAAATTTGAGTTAGCTGAGTTTCGGAATAATGAGCCATCTGAATAAAGATCAGTCCCCCATGCTTGTTAGCTTGAAGACCTTTTTTTTCTTTTTTAAATCTTCAATAAAACTTAGTAAATGAAATAATGTACATTCCCAAACATGGTGCCTAGAACAGAACTCTTAGAGAGTGGAAAACAAAAGAAAACAGAGGTGCAGGGAATTATAGTGACTAATTAACACTAGCATCCTGCCAGGTAAGAATGCTAATGGGTAGCTCATCAGCAACGGTGATTCAGTATAGTCATTCTAGTACGTCACAGAGCCTCTAAGTGATTTCGCCAGTAACTAAATAAACAATCACAAGACTAAATTTTGAAATTGTTTGAGTATATTTGCTCTGAGGTAAAGCTTGATATCACAGTAATCTGAGATTTACTGCTTGGGCTGTATATTGTTCATCTGCCCATCGATTTTCCATTCTTGCTTATCCTTTTCATGCTCGGCCTAAACTGGCACACACTGGTCGATGGTGGGGAACACCCCGCGGAGCACATGGGGAGAACATTCCCTTGTTCTGTTCCAGAGAGGAAAAACTATAACCTTTCATTCAAGTATCAGTTGCATCATTGATCACAAGAACTGATAATCTTGGCAGAGAAAATACTCTGAAATGTTTTAAAATCCACAGCTATTTTAAGTAATGTCAGTCAAACAAAGCGGCAAGGGAGCTCCGTTTGTTCTTCATCCATGTACTCTCTTCACTTATTTATCTCTGCCATTGCTGCTTTATTCCCTTTGTCACATTCAGACCTGTCTGATGGCTTGCATATTTTAAACACAGCCTTCTCTTGATAATCTAGGCAGGTGTGTGCTGATCCTTTGGTAAACCAGGAGGTAATTACACTATTTGCCGTATCGACAGATTAACCAACAGTGATTTCACACACACAGTGCTGGAAAAACGGAGAAAGCCACATTATATCCTAGGCTAACCATGGGAGTCTCCAGGGGGGAGATAAGCAGAGAAGGAAAGGGTGAACACAGTATAAAGAGAGCTGGAGAAAAGACCCAAGAAAGGAAGTTAGAGTGTGGCACAGTGAGCCAGTGGAAAACGGAAGAGTGTGGGAGAAAGAAAACGAGTGAGTGAGAGGTAATGAATAGCAAATCAGCTCCTTTATAAAACTCCTGCTTTCAGTGTTCAATCAGAGTAGCCTGGATTGGCAATTTTCCTCCGGCACAATAGAGCAGGCCCAAGAGGACCCTGGCCTCAGTTCAGAGAGAGAGAGAACGAGAGAGAGAAAAAGAGAGACCTTGCCAGTATGCAACCCTACGAACCCAGCGTTCTGTCAAGTTTGGCAAAAACAGTACGGACAACAGGAGGTACTCAGTAGTGACTTGCTCTTTGACTCACATTTTTTTATGTGTATTTTTTCTCTTCAATGATGTATGAGGTAATGTGAGTGAGCGGCAGCTATCTCTCCTTGCTACACTCATTTGCATAGAGGAACTCCCTGTTTCCTCCTGTGATAGGAAATAGCCTCAGGGATGGAGAGAATGTGAGGAAGAGAAAGAAAATGACTGACAGTGTGTTCACAGTGTACTCTGCTGGGTCAATGGCAAACCATTATTTGCATTTCTAACTGCCTCAATGATTTACTTGTGCATGTGCGCACACATCTCCTATTTTACACCATTTTGCTTAATTTTTTTTCGAGGGCTAGGTACCAAACTTGGTACTTTTAAGGGAACCATCTAAGGATGCATCCATTTATGAATGCCTTGTTGACTGCCATCGACCTTTTGGCAAATAACGTGACATTCACCAATGGCAGTTGTCGATGTTTTTCTGTTGTGTCATATCAATTTTGAGAAGGCTGAAAAGCTTTAGGGCTCGAGACTAACAACCTCAAGCTAGAATTAATGAGCAGGTACAAATGGGCAAATGGGCTCTGTGATCTTACTGTTGTATGATGATAGCAAGGAGCAACTGGTATCCCATCTCCCAGCGGACAACAGAAAACATGTTGTAGGTCAAATGGATGTCTTCTTCGGGACACCGTCGGGATGAAAAGATGCAGTAAAGTCCTTATCGTTGTGTGAGACGATGCATGCTGTTGTTTCCCTGATAATGCCTTATTGTGAACAACAGATTTGTGTTAAAATCAGCAGGAGGAGAGTAGGGCTGCCATGATTAGTCAACTAATCGACGACTAATCGACTATTAAAATAATCGTTGACTATTTTAGTAGTCGACTAATCGGTTTGAGTCATTTTTCATAGAAAAGTACTATAAAAATACCCCAAAATACTCTTACTGCAGCCTCTTATTTTCAGATATTGGCAGCTTTACACACTCTCCCGTGACAGTGAACTAAAACCCTTTGGTGTGAGTATGAAACAAGACATTAGATGACGTAATTTTGGGGTCGACTAATCGAAGAAATAATCGACAGATTAGTCGACAGTGAAAATAATCGTTAGTGGCAGCCCTAGAGGAGAGGTAGTTAACTTAAGATCTCAGTAGCGACTGGCCTGAAGTAACTGCTGACTGCCTCTTCTCCTTCTTCTTCTTCTGATGGCTTGCAAGCAGTTATAAGGTGAATACCCCCACCTATTGTACAAGAGTATGCAACATCATACCATATTTCCTAAATTCTTTCCATTAACCCTGTGTCATTTAAGAAATAAAAACTAAAAAGTGCCTTCCGTCCTCTACCTTTCCTTCTGTCCCCAGTATCCCCATCATATTCCACTCCCGCCCCTAGGACTTTATCACTCAATCTTTCCGTTTCCACCTCATACATAGTACAATGCAATAAGATATGTTCCACAATATCTTCCCACACCCGTCTCTGTTTCTGTTCCCCAGTACATACATGGTGCCATTTAATCCTGTGGGATCTAATCTGAGTATTGTTATGATGACTTCCTCCCTGCTTGTCGTTTTTTTATAAATCTTTGTTATGACTGATTTTTATGATATCCCTTTCCTTTCTAAATAACTGCTGACGGAGGTTGCTTTGAGTTACATTATGATGCGTTCAAGATCTGTTCAGTTGACATGAGTATTGGGCAAAGGTAAATTAAAGCATTCTCATGATGTGTTCCAACTTATTCTTGTAAAATGTAGTTTATGGCCAGAAACATGAATATATACACTTATTTGAAGAAGAAATGTGTCCATGTTTTCTCAGCAATACAAAATAATCACTAGAAAGGGTATTGTGATATTTATATAGAAAAAAAAGCCTTTTGAAGCAGTTATTTATTAAAAATGTTTTTCAAGTAAAAGGTTAGATAAAAGGTTGTTTCATAAAATTCTATGACTAAATGTGTGCTCATTCAAACGTAGTGTAATAAAAGGCTTAATTATTTCAAAACTGTTATGTTATTTTTTATAGTGAATTTTTTTTGTTTCCCTGGGACAAAAGTGGGGATATATAACAACAAAAACAAACTAAACAACAATATAGAAACACTGGTATCCGCTATTGGCCATATTGTTATTTTCAACATGGGTATTGTTCTAGAATTTCAAAATGGATGCATCCCTTGAACCGACCACATTACGTCAGGACTACTCGGTACTAACTGATGTTGTTATTTCTGAATTGATGCCAAATTTCGGTACCTGAAAGCGCATCCGGCTGAGAACGCTGGGCTCAGACAGGAGGCAGAAGCACTCAGAAACTGAGAAGCCGCCTACAGAAGTTCATGGCATCATCTTTGCAGTGGAGACAACAGAGCTCAGCGGATTTACCAGGTTCAGAAAGGAGTCGGAAGCACCGTGAAATGCCCCGAAGCGGAGATGCTGGCTAAGGAGCTCTGTCAGTTTCCAAACAAGTCGAAACTATCACTGCAACGCCAATAGTTTGTCTATTTTTTTTTAGATTACATATGTATTTGCAGTTGTGGCTACACACACACACACACACACACACGCGCATACACAACACGTGTAATTGTAAAAGAGCAAAGGTAAAGAATCGCTTGACTGTAGCTTGTTCAAACATAAGACATCGTTGTTATTACATTACATTATTCGTCAGATAGGCAGCACAGTATACAGACCTCTGAACAGTGAATTTGGAGGAATTGGTGTCTGTGAATTTGTTTTTTTACCACAGAAAGAAATGCAGTGAGGTCATTTTACTTTGTAATATTGTGTAATGTACCTCTAGATTTTGTGCCCCATTGAGATTATATCTCTTTTTAAGATAATTGTTATTGCATGTCATGCCAAATGAAATCGGAATATAGTTGCTCATTAAAAGTGAACTGAGCATGAAAGAAAAAAAGTCACACATAACTAATTTACTCCAGCCTAATAAGACACTTGATCATAGCCGCTTGAGCATTTATGCTATTAATTTTGCTGGGCACAATTTTCACTCCTTGAAACTGTGGTGGTTACATAAAAGAGGGGAAACAAAAACGTCCTAATTGCTTCTATAAATTGAGATGAAGTGCTGCACAGCAGGCCAAACAGTTGACTGGCTTTGTTCACTCAGCGTTACTTGAAATCAAAAACAAACACGCACGTGCTCACACACGCGCACACAGATTAGCAGACTTCCAAAATACTGTCTTTCACCTATATAAAGCTGTTTTCACACACATCTCCGGGCACCTCGCACACTTTGTATGGCAAGCAACGTGGCCAGCATTAGAGGCGACTCTCGGGAGAAATAATTACTCTGGACAGTGGTGGGGCTGAATCCAGATGGACTTGGCAGAGCAGTGCGGAAACAGGCTGCCAGAGTACACAACTCATACCTGCCTCACAACACTCATTGCTAGGCCACCCAGCTCCTAAAACAGCAACATTTCCCCCAGCATTTAGTCTTCTCTAGCTGGCCAGCAATCTAGTGAGAAAGCTCGGCACATAAAAGCTGACGCTGGCGTGGGCACTGCACTGGAAAAGCCAGAAAATAGAGCAAGTTGAAATAAAGAAAGAAAGGAATGCAACAGGGGTAATCAAACATAATAACTGTTATTGTACTGTAATTGTTATGGATGTCTTTTTCCATGAATTTCATTTCCTCGATATTTTAGTGCTGACTTAGCCTGCAAAGTGTATCTTTACTATGTGTGTCAGTGTCTTGTTCAAGATGTACCTCCTGCTCTTAGCTTTTTTTCAGGATTTTCTCCTAAAAACCTATAAAGTACTCTGGCTGTGTGTCTCTATTTGATGTTGTACATCGCACAGGACCAAGCTTTTATTCTATTACTGAGCACTCAGAGACAGAAGGAGCACTTTTGACATCTTGGTTTGGTAGTTTTTCCTCGTGGGTCCTTTGGTGATGCCTATATTTCTGCTCTGAGACACTGTACTGTACTTTAGGTCTACCACTACTGATGGAAAGGGACAGAAAGCAAGAGTTTAGGGAGAGGTTTAAGGTGTTTGCTACAAATACACTAATGTGGGTGGTTGTTAAGTATTCACCAGATAAATATTAACTGCCCTATGATTCTTGTTGTAGTTTCTACAGCGTCTGTGTTTGTCTCCTGTCATAATATAGATGAAAACAGGTATAGAAGGGAGTATTTTCAGCATCATGTAACAGCATCAGAGTTTGTTTCCCTTCTCTGTTATCTTTACAAGTTGGATCTATTTTTACTGGACTACCTCACATTTCTGAAGCGTGAAACTCACTTGTGAATGTGCAATGTATAAATGAATATGTATTGTTTTGTTTTTTGTCACAAAAGTTATATTTAGTCATGCATTTCATTTGGAACTGGCTTTGTTTTTACATACATAAAGCTTAACAGGTTTTTCTTGTTTGAGTATGTCTGTTCTGAAGTATATGAAGTGGCTAAAATACACTTTATAGAAAATATAGATGCAAACAAAGATAAGACAGCATGCTGTGTACAATATCAGGAGGGTACAACTGTTAAGTATCCATTGCCGCGTTGGGTAAAAGATTAGCTGCAGGTGTGTACTTAACATGCTCGTAATGGTGGAAAATGACTCTCGAAAGTACTGGGGATGTGGGTGAATGCACTCCATCTCTGAAACACTTAAGGGACACTGGAAATGTGACCATAACAAGACAGGTTCAAATTTAAAATGATTGCAGTATTTGTAAGTGTTATTTTAAGAGTTTTTAGCATGTTTTAATGATAATCAAGATAAAATTGTGAGTCGCAGGCAAGCATAATCATGACACGAAATTTTCATATCATCCCGTGCCTACGCTGAAATTCACCGGAACTTGAGTGTAGTGTGGATGAGGCAATGCTCATTTAAGTTCACCAGGCTGTGTGAATGACAGTCAGCTTGTTTGTGGAGAAAAAGGAAAAAGTTCTCTAGAGTTCGTACAACGTTGAGCTCAACTTTCTGATCCATTTCTGAGTTGGGGCGACTGTAGGGATGTGAGGTAACTAATGACGCTGTGAACTGTCCTCACACGCTGCTCGTTATAAATTCCCTGTAAAGATGGGAGTGAAAACCCAGGGCTGAAAGGCAAACGCAACAAAAGGGTGCAGTAGATTTGTCACAGATGAGACGTTTGGGGGACGGCTTGTGTCAGATTTCCCAGGCAGCGAAGCTCTGAGCAACAGTTTCTTTTTTTATATTAAGGAGGATAAATCATGATATTGCATACTGGGAATACATTATGAGACATTCCGTATTCATTTTGTAGACAGTTTTAAGTGACCTACATTTTAAATAAATAAAGTATAGGAAGTATATGGATAATTTGGATGTTCTGTCACATTGATATTCACAGCATGAAATACCTCCAAGACAGATTGGAGTATACCAGAACAAGTCTCTGAGGACCTCTATGTGTCACTCCAAAGATGTCTATATCGGAGCTGCAGCTATTATTGATTAATCTATTTTTTTGATTGATGGTTTAACCGTATAAAAGGTAAATTATACCTAAGGTGATGTGCTCATGTCTTCTCCTGTTTGATCAAAAGTCTAAAATCCCATATGTAAGAAAGAGAAAAGTGGCATAGTGTTACACTGTACATTGGAAAAGCTGAAAGCAAAAATAATTGCCTCAAACAATCTCAGCTCTCAGTCTATATTTTTTCCTCATCGCTTTTTCTTCAAGTTTGAAAATTCCAGCCCGTTTAAAAACTAAACTCTAAAACAACCTAGTTCCTCATGTGTCTTGTACTGCTCTTATCATGTCATTTACCTCTTAACTCATGGCACTGGGGCTTTGTCCACGGCTTTACTTTATGTGCAGCATGCGTCCTCTTTTATGTATTGACCACATGTTTCGGCCACATGCAGCCGTCCTCTTTCTGCTATCAGCGGGCCCCATATGGATCCCTGCAGGATGGATACACAGATGGACACAGTGGGGATCCGCAGCCAGCCTGGCTGACACACCGGCCTCCCGTCTCATCAAGCCCCTCACAGAATGGCAGCACATCACAGAGTCACATCAGGAGGATTTCTGATTTATCCATTAGCAATGAAAATGATTTAGATGCTAATTAGCCCTAGCCTCATATTTGCTCTGGATGTGTGCTTTTCAGACTAATTAACATCCAGAGTTGGTTACCATTCACCCATAGAAGAGGATATAAGTAATGTTTTTTTATAGTTACACATCAATAATTAAAAAAATGTATAATAAAGAGCAATATCATTACGCTCTTATACAACACTTCATTTATTTGTCAAGTTAGTTTTCATTATTAAACATCAATTTTACAAAATACGTCCACAACAAAGAATTTTTTTTTCCTCCAATGAGGTTTGTGTTGTGAATTATTGAGCCCTCCTGGTTTAGTATAACACAGTGGCATTGCAAAATTAAAAAGATAAAAGATTAGAAAAGTAGAAAATATATTAAACTTCCAGCTCTTGTGTGGTGATAATAACCAAGGGATCCAATTCCATCTCAAACAGACTGTTTGAAGATCAAAGCTGTGACTTTATCTCCAAACTAAGTTGAAAGCGTCCAGAAAGAGGGCACGCAAAGCCAAGACTCTCTCTACATGCTCCCTGCTCCAAGCCTCCTCTACCATAGCTTGGGCTGGACTTTATCCATAGAATGAATCCAGCTGAATAAATATGGAATATAAATCTTCAACACAAGCTTTAAGTGATCCATAAAATGGTGGTGTTTCCTGCAGAAAAAACAGAACAAATTTCCTCTCTGCTAAAAGAGAGATTATAAGGAGACTTAATCAGAATAATTGGGCATTGACATTAGCTTAAGCAGATAAAGTGAAGAGCTGTCAGCGGTATCGTTAATGGTCGTCAGTCCGATTTTACCATAACTGGCCAATGAAGCTGTAATAATGAATTAAACCTTACTTTTGAATGATGCGATTAAATTCAAATATTTTCCTGTAGCGTCAATGAAACCACTAATGTGATATCTTAATAAATGTGAGCTAAACTGGTTAATTTTCCTCTGACTGGTATGTTTTAAACAAGAAAAGCGAACCGTGGGAGGAACTTGGCAACAAGCAGCGGCATTATTTTAACTGATAAAATCTGCAGCAATCTTGGGTACAATCCGATCTTGTTAACACTACTGTAAGTAGACCACAAAGACAGGCAGTCCACATAGAATTACTGTTTACAAATGAGGCTTGTGTCTTCATGAACTATCTTTGTAATTGCCTCACATTAGTTTCAGACAGGTAGCTACGAGCTAGCTTGTACTTCACTAGTGGTTTAGTGTAAATGAGGCAGCTGTTAAAATGAGATGCTGCTGCTGCTGATGAAGCTGCTCAAGTGCAGAGCTGTTAACTGCATCGACAGTGGCTTTAAGTCTGATATCAAAGATTGTTGGACAAGACTTATCAGCAGGTTCTTGTCATTACCGTAACTGGTCAGTTATTGGGCTGCTGTAATGAATTTAATGCCACTTATTAATGTCCGGATTATACTTGAAAATCCCTCAGTAATAGTTGGTTATTTTAACCCTTTTTTTTTTTTTTTTTTTTTTGTTCATGACCAAGTGTGGGGATTATTTTATTGCCATTGGGTTGCTGGTTCAAAACAACCCTTCTGTTGTGTGGTTTCCTACCACTGGGCAAGACTGGACTGGCCATCTGGCAGACTGGGCTCACAACTTTTTTTTTTTTTTTTTGCCTGACAAAACAGGCAAATAGACCCATTCTTTTTGTTTGTTTGTTTGTTTGTTTGTTTGTTTGTTTTGTTTTCTTTGCTGACACTGGGCTGGCCCAATCAAGTTTTTAAACCCCTCCCCCTTTGGGCCCAGTGCCCAGCGTATCTCGCAGCACAAAAAAAAAAAAAAAAGAGTGCTAAAATGGATAAGACAAACCGCAAGGGAGGTGCAGAGAAACTGCAGAATAAATTGAACAATAAAAGACCTTCAGACAGAGTCAGTGGCGTCATTAGGCTTGGACGTTCGAGGCAGGCCCCCAGGATCACTGCTCAGCCTTGCTTTCAGTTTTTCCTAGTGGCCACTTGCCCTACTGCAGAGAAAAAAATTCGTCCCAGAAAGCATTTTCTGCAGAGACCAACATTATTAAAAAGACATCTGTAAAACTGTTGACAGAGCACCTTGAACTGCAGACAAAGTCAAGTCTGACTCTTTCTGTTATGAGATTTTTATCCATGGTGGTTCTATATTTGTAAAACTCTAAAGCTGAGAAAAGCTATTTTTTTTTTTTTTTTTAAAGTTTGTAACGTCTTCACAATGCAAAGTGAGGTGAGTGGAAACTCATGGGCGGGGCCAGTAGAAGAAACACCACTGTGCATATTCAGTGGGCCGCATATCACCTAAGTAAAAGCTAGAAACTTTTTTTTAGTGTATGTCCTCAGCGAGCAACTCTATTGAACTGAATAGGCACCATCTGGGCGTCAGGTATGTGGTTATTATTATACATGTATGGTTCGAGGCCATAAATGTTTCATAAACAGCCCTGGACTTATCAGACATTTTAGCAACTTGCTGCCCAGAGTTGTCTCAGTTAGCGGCTGTTGAGTAACAGCACACTTGCTTTTTTCTCTCACTATGCACATAGAGGCAGGAGTGTGTGCACTACGGTTATGGGAATCAGTGTCGCCAGATTACTTTATTTTACCCTGTCGAAATGAAAGTAAGTGTTTTTTCAGTCCAGCCAATGGTACTGGTTAACCTACTATTGCATTGGTGCTATACTGACCCCAAACTTTGTTGTATATTCATACAGTATAAATATAGTGTATTGTACTTATCTACATGTGTCAGTGTGGGTCATGTGGTTCCATCTCCTTAAAATCCTTTGCATATTTGATCAGATTTATCCAAAGAGCCTCCTGCAGAGCAGAGACTCTCTTAGTGATTGTAGCTGCAGTGTCACTATTTGTTACAATAAAATGTTTAAAAATCACAAGGAATATTTCCTGAAGTGCCTGAAATAGTTGTGTTTTTAAGGAGGGCATTTGTGTGCATGTTCTCCTTTCCTCCGAGCTTATGTCTGTATTGTGATTAAACATTAGTTGCCATATGCTGTACACCAATTTATTGCATGTTTTAGGTGGAAAAGCACTCTTGAGATTAATTTTGTGAAGTGTTGTGAAACCTTAATCATTTATTTATTTTCAGGGCCCGAGGCTCCGAATATTCATTAGTGTTTTGATGTATAGGTGTATTAATTTACTTCCATTTTAATTGTTGGGAGGCCAGACGTTTATGGATATTTTGTGTGCAATTAGCACTCCATGCAGTGTTGTTGATGAAATATTTCACTACATTACAGGAGGATGGATCATGTTTTAATTATCTCCCAATTTATCCTAACAATGCTGAGAAAAATGTGCTCAGAGTTATGGCCTTCTGCAGTTCATTATTCAGAAAACTTAGTCCACAAGTGCTGAGAAAGGACTCCTCTATTTATCCTTCATCCTGTTTGTAAACACCACGGGTCTGTACAAGTGGATTACCATCAAATTCACTGTCCACATCAAGCGCTCCCTTGATCTCCGCTCTTATAGCTGTGCAGAAGCTGCAGCTCTTTATCTAAAAAGTGATGATCTCTGGTTGGAGCCATTGTCCCTGGTGAATCCTATAACAAGGCCAGCGTTTGGCACTGGAACTGAGCTTTTCCCCAGTGGGAAGGAGAGAGGGAGCAGACCTCTGGCTGTCACGATAATTGGCAAAGGCACCTGGATCATACAGCAGGAATGACAGAGTGACATTCATTACCTTTAATAGTATTTCCTCCATCACTCTGTCACTCGCTCCCTCTCTCATGGGCGCACACACACACACACACACACACACACTCTCACACCTTTATTTCTTTCATTCTGTTTGTGTCTTTGCCCTCATCAGCTCTCCCACCATCAACCTGTGGGTCACTGTCCAATGTCTCCTTGGCGTTGTTATCCTTGGCACTTGAGAGATAAAGTCACTCCTCGTGACTGATGAGCATAGGTCCATGCAGAGATGAGCAGCAATTTGTAATGATACAGATATGCTGGGTGCCTTTTATACGGACCTCAAGGCTGTGTCTGTACAGCCGTGTCAGGTCACAGGCTGGATCAGCAGTAGCATTATGAAGTACATCATAAAAGTCCTTGTAAATAAAGCAAATGTTCTTTCAAGCAGCAGCCACACCACGGACCTTGAAGTAGCCAAGTCCTTAAGGTGAATAAATGGGAGTTTTATCAAACGGTAGCCTGAACACAGCGGAGGACTACCTGGCTGAGATTTGAGAGCCTTTTTGAAGAGCTGTTTATGATTCTGCAGTGAGTGGAGCAGATAATGACCAGCTGTGGGCATCAGTCACTGAGCTTCTCAGGGACCTCATTGGCACACTAAAAGATCTCATTATGACACTTTACAGATGTCACCTCTGCCACTTGTGAGATTTGCCTGTTGGCCTCCCACGATACTTTGGTCCTGACAATCTGGCCATAGCCAGGCTCTGGTTGGGGACCTCTGAGCCACCGGGCTTGGGGAGAGAGGAGGTTGACAGCCAAGCTTAGACTGTGTGAACAGTGAGCAAGCTGCTGCTCACATTTTATTTTCCAACTGAATTATTCTGCATCTCTCTTTTAACTCTCCGTTCCCTCAGGTTGTTTGGAAATATTGGAAGTGAGATGTGAAATTCTGTCATAAACAGACTTCAAAATAACACTTAGCTTTGTGTTTTTTTCAAAGGTGTAAATTATGCAGTCACAATGGTATCTCTACTTTTTGCTTTGTCTTGTTTAATTCAGAGCAACCTGTGCTGTATGTAAAGTTCAGCCTGTTGTAAAAGAATTGCAAAAGGCCTTGCAAGTATTTCAATCTTTTACACAGGAACATGTTTATGCATGTATGTCGTATGTATCTTGTATTAAAAACATCACATTGTTTGGTATTTGTATGTGTCTTGGGGGATGCTTTGATTCATAGTAGGGTATTTCTTTGACAACTCAAACCTCCTCTTAAGATGCATCGTATCTATAAATTAGTCTAGTGTAAATGCAAATGATAACAAACCCAATATTTAACACCACCCAGATTGAGTATAATCCCCCAGAGTCCAATTTAATGTATGGAGCACATTTTAGAACAAGTAGAGTAGTGTAAGTGTGCTTCACATTAAAATATATACAACAAATTGTCTGTCTAGGAAAAATTTAATAAAAAAAACAAGAGAATGCAAGAGAAACAACAACAAAAAAAACACCCACATACCAAAGCACATTAACGAAGACTACACCCAGCCCACACACAGCAAACACAGATGTACAGTACAATGACAGACACAAACATAATAACATAAATTCAGTCAGGAAATCTATTATATATTGTTGTATTTTTACATTTGAGCTCAGTCAGTGCAGGTAAAGGAGGCTCAATGCTGCAGCTGCAGATAGTAAAGCATTGCCTCAATTATCACATTTATTCTTGTCATTAAAAAGCCCACCCATGTTCATTAGGTAAAATCCCTGCGATGCTACACATGGAAAATAACTGCTGAATTATAAAGACAAAAAGACAGTATCATCAGAGACTTACCAGATCCAGCACATCACTTATTTGTACGATTCCTGTTGAGCTTTCAAGAATTAAAAAGTACTGAAAAAATAAGGCCTTAATTCCTGCTAAAATGTCTTAAATCAATCTTTCAAAAGTCTTAAAAATGCTTAGACACTGGAAGTAGGATTTCATGAGAGCAGAGGATCCACTGGGGACTTGGATAAGTCTTAAAAAGTTTTACATCTTACTTGCCTTAATCTGTAGGGACCCTGTGTGTGACCTCATGGCCTCAGGAAGAAGATACAGGTCTTTCTGCGCTAGGAATACCAGATTTTTTTTTTTATTTTTATTTTTATTTTTTTTGGTTCCCTTTTTTGTCCCCTAAGCAGTCAGGCTCCTAAACCAAACTCTTTAGCCCACAGCCATCCTAGCCCCCACCTCCCCTTCACTGCCATACATAACCCTAGACATGTTTGGATGTGCTGACCATTTTGTATGTGTTTACCGTTGATAATTATTTAATTGTATTTTACTGTGTCACTAAGGATGAACTATTTTCCTCAGGGTGTCTGCAGGTGCCTAAAAATGTCTTAAGTGACATTTTAACAAATGTTAGTTAGTCTTAAATTTGAATTTGTGAGGTCATAATTGAAACAATTTATTGCACCTCATTATTCGTCTTTTAATTTCTCTCTGTCATAATTTTTCAAGCTCTGCTGTGTGAAAGCCCACATTTCTGAAGTCATAAAAACCTACCACTGAACCTTCTACTGTCGTTACTTTATACTTGCACTTACCTGTTGGCAAAATGTAGATTACACTGACTTATTCCAGTAAACATACTCCTACAAAAAACATACCTCTGCACTGGACCACATACCTTTATGATTTGTCCAAAAATCTCTCTGAAATTTGGTTAAAACTTATATTGAGAAGAGCTTTACCGTTAGATTTAATCACCTGATACCTGCCATGTTTGTAATATTGTGCTGAGGAGCTACTTTATTCTTTTCTACTTTTATTACCACTTTGATACTATACTTTGCACTGTGTGGCTCAGGTAGATGCTCCAATGAATTGCTGCTTTTATACAATGACAAGAAATAAATTGATTTAAATCTCTGCCCCTAATCTCTAGCATTAACATGTTATAACCTGAAGCTTGTCACTGGTGATTGGCTTGCAGCACAGAGTCTGGGATGTTTAGTTCACCGCCGAAATTGTTCTTTTTCTTTGCAGTAGCTGACATTGTTGCTGCTGCTGTTGGTCCTTGCTGTGGAGTGTTTGCAATTCATAACTTGTTGACACATAAGGGAAAGTGCAAGACCTTGCATGTTGGATTTGGATTGCCACAAGCAGCCAAATACAACAATATATCAATATATAAAGGGTAGGAGTAAAAAAGGTCTGTACTCTGAACTGTAATCACCACAATGTGACAAACACTTACTACCTTGTGTTCCTGTTTGGTGTGATTGTTTTTTCCTGACCGTGGGCTGTTCAGCTCCTACCTTGGTATCAGAGTTATACTGCAGTGCTCCTCCACAATGTTAGCTTTGTTAAGTGTTTGTCTGCAGCCTCGAGCTGTTAATTGGATTTGATTGCACGAAAGAAATGTGCTACTTTTGATCACGACGCCAGCAGCGGTGTGGATCAATAGTATGACTACATGTTGAACTTTTTTATGAAACAAGGAGCTGTTATTCATTACTAATAGACTGTAGAATGTTTTCATCAGCCTTAATTCAGCATTCAGTTTGAAATGTGACTATAGTTTTTCTTTGATATTAATGAAAACATTTGGAAGGAAGAAATATTCAGTATTTAAGTCTTCACTATGACTTGATCAGATACTTCACCACAAAGATCAACGCAGCTGTTACATTGTCAAACTAATTGTGCAATCACCCTGGAAATAATTGAAAGATCAGGTTGTAACCTCGCAGTCTGCAGAGATATTTATAGGAGATGGGATATACTGTCACATTCAAAGCAAATTCCTTTGACATTTCCAAGCAATCAAAACTGTTACTCACCTTCCTGACAAACCCTATCGACACATATAGCAAAGCATGAGGAATTCACTTTGTGGTGAAATTAGAAATTGTGCATACATTTGCATAAATGTTTCCATAAACTCCTTTTGTTTTGCACTTTCCCTGCAGTGAATGATGGCCTATATTCCTCCACTGATTGCAATCTGAACCAACTGCTACAGTGACAGTGTTACTGGATGGGCTTTAAATCACTGTCCTAATTCAGTTAAGTCTTGATTTGGAAGCGTTCAATGTGGTCGAAACCCTAATAAGCATATGAACATACAATGTTATTGACAGTATTAGTCACGTGTCAATATGCTTTGAATATCAATATAGCCTTCAACCACATTTTGAGCTTCAGTTCTGTTGAACTGCAGAAGCCTCTTCATTTATTTTAGATTGACAAACCATAGCGCACTTTTGTTCAATATTTAACCGTTACCCATCATTCACGATCTTTCAAACACTTCTCTCAAAAGACTCATAAACATATTTTTCTTGCTCATGTATTGATTGGGATCCAACGTGATTGATCATCAGGGAGACACTTAAGACTCAACTGTCTTTCTCCTTCTATAGGCAGTTCAACTGCATCTCCTCGCTTTTTATTCATCGCAAACGAAATTCACCCGCTGGGGATTTTCCATGATTGAGAAACAGAGCTGGAAAAATAAACGCTGAAGTAATGGGATGCACAAAACTGTTTTGATGCAAAGAAAATCAGCAGATGAAAGAATTTGTACGGTGTAAAGCAAGATGAAAGAAGGCGTGATGCATCCCTCTTTAATTTAATGTGTATATGTGCTCATTCATGTGAGCTTCATATTAGTAGTTAGTTGAAAAGATCTTGCTGCTGTACAGTGATCTGTTGTTCTGCTGCACACATATTGTAAAGATCAAAAGCTCTGTATTTTTATGAGCAGAAAATAACACCGCTCCCTTGCAGATCAGATATAGCACAGTCAGAAAGTGTGTTGTGAACTTGTAAAACTTTTCACATAACTGAATTCCTCAGAGCTTAAATCTCTACATGCATTAACACTCCTTAAACAGGGCCATTAAATTACAATTAAACCCTTAAACAGCAATAACTATGCAGTCAGAAATACATTAAGAACTGTGACAGCAGGCTCTGATGAAAGACCAGTGTTTACTCCATCGTTCATTTGAAATTCTGTCCAATTTTGAAGCAATACTGTTTCCACCTGTTTTTCAGGGGCAGATCTGACACATTCCACCCAAACACATGCTGTATATTTATCTAGCAACAGGCTGGAGTCATGTCTTTTTAAAGATGACTTATTATGCTTATTTACAGGTTCATACCTGTATTTAGGGTTTCTACTTGGGCATGATTTCATGCTTTAATGGATAGAAAAATGTTTAATTTTTCTCATACTTTCTGCCTGAATATACCTGTATTCACCTTCTGTCTGAAACGCTCTATTTTAGTGCCTGTGTCTTTAAGCCCCCCTCATGGAAAAAGCCCACTCTGCTCTGATTGGTCAGTGTTTCCAGGTCTTTTATATCAGTACCCACTGCACCATCAAGCAGCCGGTGGGCTGATTGTATGGGAGAGTGGCTGTACTTTCTGCTATGAAAAATCACCATCAAAGCTTCTAAACTGAAGTCTTCACGACCAGACGTGTTGCAGCAGGAATATGATCTGAAACTGGGGAGAAATTTGCGACACTGACGTTAGCATGTTGCTACTTGTAGCTGTGTAAGCTACATAATAATGTAAACACTTGCAATCGCGTGCCTGGAGAAGATTGGGTTGAATATTTTGGGAGATCACTATGTCGTTGTATGTTTATGAGATTGACAAATCCCACTGTTGAACGGAACAAACGAAACCGAGCAAAATTTTGCTCAGTTTTTCATTTGTTATTACATAGTTTGTCATGGAGTCTGTGATTTCCCCATTACACTTATAGATGTATGTGTAACTGTGCTTGGATTTTGTTTATGAGGCTCTGGCGGCTTTCAGTTGTCTCTTTGTCTTTAACGTTACACAGCTTGGCTTTCTCTCACATGCATTCTTCCTACTTTTCTCTGGCTGTCTCAAGTGCTGATTTACATTGGTCGTGATGCCGCGGGACGTGGTGACTTTAACTTTTAAACACGGCACGTCTTTCTGGTCAACGTCGCTGTACCTGAATCCAAAGTATCGCCATGTAATAGGCGTTGCGGTTTTTTTCGCCACCAACTCAGCCTGTTCATGGTCGTGCTTATGCTCTTCTTGAGCATCTGTGTTGGTCACTGCTGCACACCGGGCGGTCACCTGACCATACATGCTGCACACACCAGGATAGCTTGTGGGTGTAATGTCAACAAACTCCACACGCTACAGGAGAGGTAGTCACTTTCACAGGCACACACATTAACATTTATTTACATTAAATTGCAAATTGCAGCCTTTTATATGGTTATGTAATCACACAGCCTGACATCGCGATTACAACTGTGATTTGATTAATCGTGCAGCACTACTTTTTCACCTAAAATTAGCACATATATGAGGGTTTTTTAATCACGGAGGAACCTGCTAGAAATAGGTGATAGACTGCTTTCTTATTGTTAGTAGACACGTAGATGAGTATGTGTGAGTTCGTTCCATCTCGTGAACATGATATCTCAAGACTGCCTTGAGGAAATTTCTTCAAATTTGGCACAAACGTCTACTTGGGCTCAACGATGAACTGATTTGATTTGGTGGTCAAACGTCAGTGTCACCTCACAGAACATCTTTTGTGCTGCCGGGTTGAAGATGTGTGTGAAACATCCACATTTTAGAATTTGTAGCAGCAACATCTGTATTTGAAGCATCATCTACTGTCATGGCTACACGAGTCTGGACAGATGTGGATGTAAACTGCAGTTTGACTGGTTGGCAGAGGCATACAACCGCAAGGTGGTAATTCTACTTATATTTTTGTCTGTTTGGATGTCTGACTTTGCTTGCAAATTATTTCAAAGCAGTTTTTTTTTTTTTTAACTGTTGTTTCATGTTCAGTGTCACCAACATGCCAGATTACAGGGTTAGTAAACATCAGATAGCAGCATGGAAGACAATGAAAATGTTGTTGTGGTTACTTCTTTTTTATATTTGTTACTTATTCATTCTGTCTCTCAAACTCAGTGCAGACCAATTTTGAATGATGTTCAACTGCTGCTTGGACAGAGACGGATGCATCACACTGGAAGGGGCGAAAATGTGCATGTCCACCCAGATATCATATTTCCGTCAGAGCAGATTGGGGTGGGAGCAGATAAATACCCTGCAGAGTCATTTGTCCCAGGAATGAATGCTGATTGTAACCTTTCCCACTAAAGCCAAAAGCCATATGTTGGTCGGGTTTTTGTCCAGTGGGAAAGGTGCTATTGTTAACCAACAATTTTCAAGCTTGTCACCATTAAACGGACCTTGCTTATATCCTCAGTTGTAGTAGGTATAGTGTCAGTGGTGGTTGATTTCATATCAGTTATACTGCCTGTGAGGAGAGGGGTTCTTCTCCAACTTTTAGCCCAAACTGTCATCAAACCGGAGTATGGATTCTGTCTGCTGCTGCAAGAATGCAGTGTATGACCTGTAATGTTAAGTGGTGCTCCCTGAACACTCTTTCTGTTAGTTAACAGGCAGTGATGGGAGAGGGGGCTGTGCTCTTACATACCTGCTGTGTTAATTAAAGCATGCATCCAGGTAAAGCACAATGTTTTGTATAGCTATGTGTCCATATGAAAAGCCCTTAATGGACAAAGTATTGACACTGTCAATGGAAAAATGAAGTGACACATATGACCCAGAGCGTGGACAAACAGCAAGCCTCCCAGAGGAGAACATTAGGCCAGGGACACAGCCTCAGACGAGAATTATGATGAAAGCAAACTGATGGACTTGAAGTGTTTTTGTTCTGGAGCCTTGTAATTACAGCCCAGAGAGTCAGGGAATAATTATGTGAGCTCCGTCATCTGAGTAATGGAGGGGTAGGTGGAGAAAATGAAAATCGGAGTTATCATCCACCTCTTGAAGAGGAGGGACGGAAGGAAAGTGGAGCTTTACTATTTTTTGTCTCCTTGTGTTAGAAATGAAAAGAAACAAAGAGCGAAGCATTTCTTCTTTCCCCTCTATATCTGAGCTGCTCTAATCTTTTCCTGTTCATTTGTCTGTTTCTCCCAATTTTTTTCCACTCTGACTTTTCTATCATTCTCTCTCTCTCTCTCTCCCTCTCCCTCTCTCTCTCTCTCTCTCTCTCTCTCTCTTCAGCGGTCTGTCTGCCTTCCTCTCCCTCCTCCCTCTCTGACAGCGTTCCAGGCTACTCAGGGCAATTACAATTTAAAATGACAAAATGGAGATCATCGCCATGTCACAAGATCAAGTGAATGAAATGGCCCATGAAAAAAGCCTGCGTATGCTAGTGTGCAGCTGTCTGGGTGTATGCACAGTGTGTGTGTGTGTGTGTGTGTGTGTGTGTGTGTTTGTGTGCATGCTTGTTGTACGTTTGTTCTAGTGTACTTCTAACAGTGTATGACATCTGCCCACCACAGCGCGTCCCGCATCAGAGTTTCTGAGTGAATCACCCTCAGATGCAGTCAGGGGTAATGTAGTGTAACAGAAGGAAGGGTCGCGCTGGTCTGCTCATTTTCCAATCGCCATTACTCCCAACATTCACCCGTGCTCATGAGAGCAGCCACATTCCTCTTGTGGTGATGTCAGCGTTTTTTAAAGCCAGTAAAATATATCTAAATCCTGCATGCACTGCTCCTTGATAGTCATGATCCCTAAAGAGGGATTTTATTCTGCATCCTGCCACACTTTGACTCTCCTCACAGGCTTTTGAGGAGGAAAGAGAATTTGAAGCTGGTCACAAAACACACACACACACACACACACACACACACACACACACACACTCTCCAGTAGCTTCAACTGTATTCTGTGGGCTGTCAGTTTAGGTTGCCTCTCTCTCTTTCCGGAAACAGATGGTCTTATAAACTTTAACATGAGTTTTGGAAAGCGAAAGAGACTCTAGGAGGGCATCAAATCCAATTTTGTTATTATTTAAAACTCATTTTTAGGGCTTAATGTTCCTTGAATGTTGCTTATGCTTTTAAAACCTGTTTCCCCCCACTTGACACTAAATGTTGCATTAAAACCTAAAGCTGCTGTGCTCCAGTTTCTACTTGCACACCCAGAGCCTCCAGTCTGATTGAGCTGTAGCATTTCCTCAAATAGCTTTCTCTAAGCAGGGTAGCCAGCATTGTCAGTGCTACACATCCTTTGCCTCAGCTTTAATTACACTATAGTCAGACAAGCCATACAGGCAGCCACCCCCTCTAGTCTCCATGCTGATCAATAAGTGGACAGACTCCAAAAAGCATTGCTGCGTGTAAAGAATACGAGCAGAACTTGGTGGTGGAAAGAGAAGAAATAGGAGGAAATTTTTCTCGATGGCTTGTTAATGGGCACATAAATCTCCCCTCTGTTCATTAGTTTGTGTGTTTCATCACCTTTTAAACAAACTTAATCCTGTGTTTTCATTTACAGTACAAGAATCAGATTAGAGGATTTTGTTACTTTGTGCTTGCAGCAAAGTAATTGGTATTCACAGTGCGGATCATTTTGTAAATGTATATGCTGTTTGTCTGAATGCAAAGCCCAGACAGGATGAATAGAGCCAGTTTTTTATTTTCTCTACAGCTTTTCCAAAAATGTATTTCTGATATTCTGATATAAACAGAGCCACTCTGGGGATGATGCCGAAATGAACATGGTGGCAGAGTGCACCATTACTGTACCAAGTGCTTGGATGGAAAGAGAGAGAGAGAGAGTAGGGGGGTGAAGAGGGAGAAGGGTATGAAGTGAGGGAGACAGCGGACAGAGGAAGTGCTCGGATGGGTGGAGTGGAAGATTTGTGAGGATAGAGAGCAATATGGAAGAAGATGATTGGGAAAGATGGATAGGAAAAGATGAGAGACGGAAAAAAGGGGGGATGATTTAGAGACAGCAAGAGAGGGCGAGAAAGAAATAGAGCTGAAAGGCAGTGAAAGGGGGGGAAGAGAGCTAAGGAGCCAGCGACAGGAATAGTGTAGAGGAGGTGTCACCGTCAAGGGTGTCTCAATGAGATGCCATAAAACACTCTCTTATTCTGCCTACTGTCACAGCACCGAGTCAGGGGCCCACAAATAGAGGTGTGAGATGCACACACCAACACTAAAGACACAACGATACATTAACATCTCTCTTGTGTTTTATTTGCCAGCGCCTCTGCTCCCAGTTTGCTGTGTGTTGCAGTGACACCAGTTTCCCTGCATATCATTTTGTTTCAACAGGAGTGAGCAGAAACAAAATAAGCGCTGAACAAATTTATGTCCAGAACAGTTTTCAGTATTTCTGTCATGTTTTTTTTTTTTCTTATGAACTCCGTGAAGATGATCAGAGGTGAAACAGAGGGTCAAAGTTGGGTGAGGAGTGTGTATTTTTTCTTTTTGCTGAAGGAAGAGTCGTGTGACCTAATATGGAGGAGCAGGAGACTGTCTTTTTTTCCAGATCACATTTATATTTTATTAATATTAATGTAATTCCTACCACAGAGCTGCCATCTGTGCTCAGTGCATTTATTCAGTAGCAGCAATAACTCTTTATTTAAAGCTCAGAACTTAAAGGTTGAGTAGCAACAATATTTAACATTGAGTACGTTAACATGCACAAAATAGTCAGCTTTTTGCCTTTATTCTAAAAAAGACAATTTTCCCACTGAACTGTTGACATGGCTAATGAAAATGAATAGCTTATTAATATTCCTGTGAACACTCCCATAAACATGCCCTTAAATGCCTTTTATCACGTCAAAATACCAAAAATTTGAACATACTAAATTCAGAAAACAACCGGAAAACCGACTGGAAAATACTGTTTACATGGCCATATCAATTCAGAATATGGTCATATTCAGAATAATAGTTGAATGTTAGCGTGCATGTAAATGTGCCTATTGTGTTGTTCGTCAAAAAAATTACCAATTTAAAATTCCACTTGTAACATGTACATTGGAGGCTAAGGTAAAAATTATCATTATTCCATTAACATTAAGTGTTAAATTGTGGCAAAACAAGATTAATACAATCAATAGCTTTTCCATTCCACTAGATGAACAAACTGAAAACTTTATCTTTATTAGATGAAACACATTGATAAAATTTTGCTTTGGGGCAAATTTTGCAGTTAATGAATCACGATTTATCAAAATATATGAGATCACAATACTCAGCTTTTCGCAACAGGTTTAAAAAAATTAAGTAATGGGTAAGCAATGAAATTAAGTATCGTGATAGTATCGTATCATGGGGCCTTTGGTGATTCCCACCCCTTGTATTCAGTGTGTGTTTCCATTAACTCGTATTGCTAATATTCTGAAGAAAGCCTTAAAAGATTTTGTTTCCAACTTTGCTATTCCCTACATAATTTTTGTAATTTAAGTTAACCAAAATCATTTGTTACTTTGACCACACATACCATATAATGTGCAGACTTGGTTAGTTACAGACCTGGGTACTTACAAGGTACAGTGGGAAAAATTTAAACAAACTCGGCTCGGGAGTGTTTGCCCATCTTGTTCAGTTCAGGTTGGTGTGAAAGCAATCAAACTCTGGTGCAGACCAGACAATTGGACTGAGACCATTTGTAAAGAGGACAACCAGAGGATTTTTAATAGTAGATATGTGTTTTAGCATGAATTAAATCTGTCTACTTGTGATGAACTGTCAAGGAGGAGATCTTGGCGCCCTGTTCAGCAGTGAATTTATTTGTGCAACATCGTTTGGGAACCAGTGAGTGTGAGAGTGCTGTGAAAATGAGGAAGTGAGTAGGAGTTAAAACAGAGGTGTATTGAGCTTGTGTCCTACTGTATTTTGGCAGTTGTCAATTAAAAGTGAGTAAAACGTAGCAACGGCACAGTATTCGCCGTACTATTCGAGTACAAGACGCCTCTTTACCATATGTGCATACAGAATGAGGTCAAGCTGCAGTCAGGATTATTCATTTTCATCATCAGTTATTTCTTTGTGAGCTCCTTGTGACACCAGAGAAGACAGATAAACACATAAGGTGCAGTACAGTGTTGTCACATACCAAAATTTGACTTACCCTCACAGGTCCATGTAGCAATAATGATGCAGGCTGGCAGGAGCCAGGACTGTCCAATAAATGAACCACCTGCCAGTCCATTTAACATCATGCTTACTCCTCCTGGTTTGTTTTTAAAAAGCCTGTGTGAACACAACATGGACCAGAACTAAAAATCAATCATATATGTCTTTTTTAATCATCTTTGTCAGGTATAAAGACTCAAACCAATTGCCAGAAAAAATGTTGGCATTGTGTGTTTACCCAAACCAAAAATACATTATATTTGTACATTGTTATGTGGCAGATATGGTGAGACTTCACATTTCTAACAATGCTGTGGTTAATGTGTAGTTATGTTTAGGCACAAAAAACACTTGGATATGGCTGAGAAAAGATCGTGTTTCGGCTTAAATTACGCATGTTTGGTAGCACGAAGCTCCTGGAAAATCAGCAGCAGTTCACTAATAAACACCCGCATTCAGTGTTACAAAAGCCTCTGCATAAAAGTGGCGACAGGTCCCTAAAAGACACCTACATTTGGCAGCACAAAAGACACTGGAAACGCAGCCATCGGTCACTAAAAAACAAAACGATGTTGTTTGTTGGTCTTGAACAGTGGTCTGCTGCTTTGCAGCCATCTCACATGGCTGTCACACCATCCACCATCCCCTCCACCTCTGGATTACAAGGCAGTTCATATACTACATCATTTTAAAAAAATAGATATGAAACATACAAATGTAACGTATCTGTGGTTTGCAGAAACATACAATGGCAACATTTTCTTCTGGGCTGAAAGCTTTTCCCTGCATGACTGGGACTCTGAAACCCTATCACTGGAATTAATGTTGGAAGTCTATGTATCTGTAAATCACAGATATGTATCATTTGTACCATTACTATATAGCTGATATGTTGAAACTTTATATTTCAGCAGCACTGTGGTTATTGTGTGGTTATGGATGGGCACAAAAAACACTTGGTTATGGTTAGGAAAAGATCGTGTTTTGTCTTAAAATACAAGCTTTTCGTGCCACAGCTAGAAATGCGATAGACGTCTCACTAAAAAACACCTGCTTTTGTCGTTGGTCTCAAACAGTGGTCTGCAGCTTGGCCGAAGCCATCTGGCCTAGGTGTCACGCCATCCATCATCCCCTCCACTTTTCGATGACTAAGTCAGCTCATATACATGTAATAAGAACTATGTCACTTCAGAAATGTTGATATAATTAAAGATATACGATGTAGGATTTTCCCAAAAAAAAAAACATTGTAAAGACTCACACAGATATAATCCCTCTTAATCATCATTTATGACTCACTAGAAGTGTGTGGCGGTGTATTTTCCTTTTCTTATTTTCCTCTCATTTTCTGTGCTTGGGATGTTTATGGGGGTGTTCCCCAAGCAGTGTGCAGGTGAGGTCTGGGCTTAGAAAGCCAGTGACCAGATGCCAGACAAACAGTATGCATCCAAGAGGCGCTGAAAAAAGGCAAATATAGCAAGGTGAAACGCCAGGTGAGAGTGAATCTGAGGTTGGTTTTTACTAATTTTGCTGGTGACCAATACTCCTGCATAGTGTAGCTTTAAGTATGAAACGTACAAACATCAATGTTTTCTTCTGACGACTGGGTTGATGTTTGAACAGTGAAACATAGGAGCCAGTCAGGTACACTGTAGTTGAGCTTCTGCGTGGGCAAGAACTTAAAAAGGTTTGCGACCAAGAGGTAAGAGCTGGATTTGGTCTATATGTCCACAGCTCATCTCCAGGCAGCACATGTAGTGTAAAAGTTGTGTTCAATGAATCAAGTAATAAGGCTTTAACCCAAAATTGATTATAAAGGAACTATATAATCAAGTATAAGGTATTATAAAGGCTTTGGATCAATGTTAAGTTTTGTTAAAGTATTCACAAATCAGATTATTGCGTGATGCTGTATGCACTTACTGAAAGAACACACCATGTTTTGTTCAATGATGATTCACACACACACACTCTCATATTGTATGACTAAGGCTTTATTTTACAAGAAATTAAGGGCACTGTGGACTGTGTAGAAAGTCCCTAGAATTCACATATTTTTTAAAAATAAAGTGAAAACGAAACCAAACATAAGGGAAGGAAATTTGGGAAATTCCAGGCTGCATGACACCATTAAAAATGGGCCCAATCAGAATTGGACACAAAGAAAAGTTCTCCACCAATAGAATTGGCCCAGAGTGGGAAGGATTAGCAAAAAGAGGTGGAGACTCATTTGAATCTCCACCAGCATATAAGCAAGGGCGCTGAGAGCAGGATTTTAGTCGCATCCCGGGGGCTGACTCACGAAGTTGTATGTGTTAATGCCTGTTGACACATTAAACTTGATTGCATCGGACTTTGCCTGTTTCCAGTGATTCTTTAAGAGTTTTTGCTGCTGAGTATAAGATACCAAATCGACAGCTGAGAACAACTGACAGAGACAAGAGGTTCAAGGTCGGGAGCCTACAGGCCCACTTCCAGGCACCGATTTTTGACACTTCACACATCCCATGCTAACAAACACCTTGCTAAAGACAGTGATTATTTTTTAGTGTCTCAACTGTCACCACATGCAAAAAAGGCATCAGCTGTGCATCAGCACAGTGCAGTGTAGCCCTGTTTCGACACACACACTTTCCATGGTCAGGTTGTACTAATGAAGATATTGCAGAGCGGTACGAGCAGGCAGACCAGCAGAGCCAGAAAAAGGTCAATGAGGCAGCTGAAGTGACACTCAGCTCAACGCTCCCAATTGCTGTGTTTAAGGAGAGAGTGGAAACACGGACATGTGATGGGTTCACGCTTGGGTTGCTTCAGTGAAGGGCCCCATTAATGACAGGGCTGTGTGTTGGTGTCATTACCAGATGTTGTCATTTGTTAATGAGGACTGTAGAAAAACTGTTTTGGAAGTGGATTTGTAAATCCAACTTATACCCCAGAGAGAATACTCCCAAACGTGGTTACACATATAACAACCTCATAAATAATACAGTTGTCAGAGCTTCAATGTGAATGGAGATGCTTTGTGGTTATAATTAGTAATGTGGGTAATGTCCATAGTTTGGTGGTGAGGGTCTGCCGGAAAAAGGTAATGGCTCTGGATGTTGCTATTGGCAAAATACCATATTCCCAAGAAGTGCTGCTTGTTTTATCTTATTTGGAACTGTGTTATAGACACATGAAAAAGCACAGTTTTCTACAGGCTTTTGCAACATTAATAAAATATACACACTATGTGTGCTCAGAGTAGGAACATCACACTCTATTTTAAAAATCTGCTCACCTATCTGGAATTCAAAACACTGCCATAGGTCTGGAAGACATTTTTAAATTTATACTAGTAGTCTTTTAAAAAGTCAGCACTCCTTTTGCTGAGGATTTCAAGAACGTACCATTAAGCAGCTGTTCAGTTGATTGCCATTTCAAAGAAACAGCCAGCAGCTAAACAACAGCAATTTCCTCAAACATTTAGTCTCAGCTTTGACCATTATTCTGCCTCTGCAACAAGGGTGCAGTGTTCCCAGGCAACCTAAGGTATATGAGTCTCATATCTTTCCACAGAGAGAGCTTTTCCTTTTTTTGTTGTCTTTTCTTGGACATCAATGAGATCAGGATGCTTGTTAAAGCGAGGGGTGCAAGTCGTTAAGACCTATAGGTTCAAAACAGCAGAGAGAACATGAAAGTGCACATGTAGATGAGCAATGAAACCAATCAATCATTCAAACCTAACTATGCATGGTTTAATACTCCCTCAGGCTTGTGACATGCATGTATCCATCCATATTACACGCTACCATTTTTAATATTTCAAAGGCTTGAACTTCAAGAGAACTTCAACAGATCTTCAGTGTTTCCTGTCTGTTTCAACTGTGGCACAATTTAGTCACTTAACTGGCAGGGCAGCAGGCAGAAGGTGGAGTTGGTAAGTGGATTGCCGGCGCCCTAAAGCTGATTTATCTGATAGATGTTTGGACCTGGTCCGTTGGGCTGACCTCTGGGGCAAACTGTAAATTAGATTTTTTTTTTCCCAGCACAGACTGTGTTGCTATGTCACCTCTGTTTGTCATCCCTCCGCCACCCTCAGCAAAAGAATCACTTGGTATACAGATATTATGAACTCCACAATTGTGAGCGCGTTGTGTCTCCTGAGACCACGCATTGTCGTGGACAGTGTGATCATATTATCACAAGAGTAAACAGAAAACAGAAGAAGAGACAAAAGAGGAGGACTGTTGGGCTGTGAGTGATAGATGGCGCAGCAAAGGAAATGGTGTGGAAGAGAATGCTGCGTCAAGCAGTCAACTGGCCAGACATCGATTTAATCTTGTGCACTCTCCTGATTTGACCGTGTCACAGTGAGATTGAAAAGCCTAAGTAGATGTGGGGCTGTGTTCACTCACCTGAGCACACTACACTGATAAGCCCACAATGAACCTAAAAGTGGACGCCAACACTGGCCGAAGTAGAATGGGGGTAGAACATCACAAGACACAGGGTAAGACAGCTGTTTCAGGCCTGCTAACAAGCAGCTAAATCCACTAGAGGGGCTGGTCTATTGATTTATACTGGGGTTGGAGAAGTCGCAAAGCTCATGCAATTGGATCCTTTGTATCCAATGGATTTTGACTCAGATATCTACAGAGATCCCTTTGGCTCAAAGACCATCGATCGGGCTAAAGAGATTTTTATCTAATGAATATTCTAATTGCTGTCATATGAAGCAGCGGTGGTTAACTGTGTGAAGAATGTGTGTTTGAATAGGTTTGATAGATTCTAATAAAGCATGAGGATTAAGCTGTGGTCTGATGTTTATGTATAGCAGAGGGAAATTGATATTGATCCCGAGGCCAGCCATTCTGTGTTTCATGTCGCTCCCTCGCTCGTCTTTCCCGCCCCTGCACGCTGTGCTGTACCGGCGCACAAATGTCACACAGTAATCTTTAATTAAAAAAGAATTTCTCCATGAATCATGCTTAATTCAAATGATCATTTTTTGACATTTAGCCTGCTCGCATTGCATTGTGGGATCAGTCGATGTTCAGGATTAGCTGTAATCCTGGGTATTTGGTGAACACATTCATTAATGGAGAAACGTGTCCAGACAAAGTATGCAGACTTTTGCTGACTTGCATCCATGAACGCATTCTGCCTCACTCACTCTACTCAATATACCAGGTCACCATTATTCATCACCTCTGCTGTCTGTCTGCACATTATGCATTGGCGCACAAACACACACACCCGACGAGCTGCATGAACAGGAACCACACAGGTCGACACACCGTGGACCTCTCTCTCATGTTTTTAAGATGGAGTGGCAGCCTCACCTTGACCTCCTGTGACTTCACTGTTATTGTGTATGCCACTGTTGCGCTCCGGGTTCCCATTAGGTGGATCGTCTGGGACAATCAAAACAACATTAATTTTAGCTACTGTGATCATCCAAGGCTTTCATTTTCCTGTACTGCCACATTTAATCACCATGGCTTACACTGAAGATATGCTCAGCTTCCCCACACCATTTCTCATCAAATCCATTAGCAGATGAAATAGTTCCATTCCTGAACTCTGTAGTCACACAGCGTAGAACCAATGATACCACCCGCATGGTAGCTTATTCAACTGCGTCGTCACTGCTTTTACAAATTAGTTGGGTTTCAAAATTCCAAATTAGGCGTTATCTTTGATCCGTGAGGATTTGCAAGCTTACAAGGCATTATTCAAACGTTGCTTTGGCATTGATTTATTCAGGAGAGGAGAACAAGCATCTCTGTACCAGCAGCATCCTGTTTCACATTCACACAGCTGCTCACATGTGGGGGTTTGTCCTGTGTGTGAGAGGTGGTGGTTTTGACCGAGGGGTTGAAGCTCCAGGCTGTCAAGGTCTTCTAATTGAGGAGTTATTGCCTCTGATGGGGGGGCTCCAGCAGCGGTTTTATAGTGGTCTTAACCTGTTAATTAAAGTCCAATAGGATTTCTAATGAGGAGAGAGATTGCCTTCTGTCTGAGGCTGTGTGGTACAGATACAGCCACCTAGAATTTCCGTTCCTCTGTGATGGGGCCCAGGCAGATCCATAGACATTATTCTCATTATGTCCATATGGACAGCTGATTGCACAACCCCCCTTATGGCAGCTATAGTCTTTTAGCTAGCTTTACTCAGCACTCTCTTTCTTGAACTCCACACGTTGCTGAGATAGCAAACCTCTACAATGCATAGGTAGCCCGCAATACCTGAGACACTGAGCAATGAATGTGCTTCCTTTTTTTTTTTGGTTTGTCGTGAGTATTTGTATGGTGTGCGCAAATAATCAGGTTACATAAGGTGGAATCTGGGACACTGTGTGCAGGAGGATGTGCCACAAGGTGCTGAGCATGCCCTGCTCGCTAGCTCACTTGCTTATTTGCTTGGTTATTTGAAGTGAAGCATCATTTGTGTGACAACCGCAAAGAGACTGTGTTGACATACTTTTGCTGTGTCCATCTAAGCTTGACAAATGAGGGTGTTCAGCCTTAAAAGATCTCAATTCTTGTTGTTTTGCTGCTTTTTTCTGTTTCTTTAAAGATTCATTAGGAATCCCTGGTTCAGTACACTGGGATTCTAAGTTATTAAGGAGTAAAATGGTAAGTTGTTCATTAGTAATGTATTGCACAGGGAAGCAGGGACTTTCATCTTCTTTGCTTGGCAGAAATCATATCCTTCTGTCACAGGATGAGCTTGTTAGATAGCACCAGACTATATACTACTGTATCTGATTTGAATACAACCTTTACCTCAACTTTGTTCCCTTTTTTATTATTCATGTTATCTTGATCACATTCCATTTACTGCAGAGATTTTTGCAGCCCAGTTGCCAGAATAAAATGTTGGCATTCTACATTTCTGCAAACCACAGATATGTTACATTCATCTGTTCCTTGCATACCATACCAACATTTATAACATGAACTAGTTCAGATTACATGTGTATGAGTGGATTTACACATCAGGAGGAGGAGAAGGTGAGGGATGGTGTGACACCTAGGTCAACTCAGCAGCAGACCACTGCTCGAAACCAGCAAACAAAAAGAGCGTGGTTTTTTTTGTTTGTTTGTATTTTTTTTTTTTACAATACTTCAGGACATTTCCACCCACCTTTATTGTGACCAAACTGGGTATTTTTAGCCAAATCACGAAACGTGGCCGTACGAAAATGTAAGTTAGGGGGCAAAAAGTCAGGGGTGGTGCATGGGTGCAACAATCACAACTTTCACCCAGGACGCCAGTGTTTGCTTCCTGTACGTATGTGAGCCAAACCCTGTTCTTTTTTCTCAACCTAACCACGTGCTTTTGTTGTCTAAAACTAACTACATGCGTTTGTCATTGAAAAAAAAAAAAAAAAAAGCTAATTTGTGGTGTTGCACCTGTGTAATACATTTATTTTGAAGGCTACTGAATGCAAATTGTACAGTTCCTGTAAAAATTAAAGTGTATTTTGAAAAGACCTGTAACATGCTGAAGTTGACTCAGTGTCCCAGAACATCAACAACAGACACACCCAGGCTACCTTGCATGTCAAATGCACACTTAGAAAGTCCACAGCCAGGTGGCAATATGTGACACGGTTAGAATAGTGCTGAAAAATCATATTCCTCTTCCTCCTCGTAGTACTTCTAATGGTATTCGCAAGAATCTGCTGCACATGAACATAACAACCAATCATAGCTGAGGAGTCTCTTTTGCAGCTGTCAAACATGTCAAATACTGCTCATGAACTGCGGTGAAGTTATCAAACTAGGCACAGCTGATCAATTATAAATCAAGATTCTCCAGCAAGTATGACAAAAAGTTATTTTCTTAAAAGTTGCCAACTACAGCTTAGAACCCAACCACATGTTAACCACAGCATTGTCACAAGATAAAATTGAAAATTTAAATGTGAAGTTTTAACATATTGTTATGACTCTTAGAAATGTAACATACGAAACATACCCGTCATTTTCAGAAACATACAATGCCACTATTTATTCTGGCATCTGTTTGCTTTTTGGCTGGATCACATATTCACCATTCACTCAGATTACATTACTGGAGCAGTTATAAGAGGCGTTTGAAGATCTCCACTGGGACATAAAATGCAGGGCAGACTGGGCTGCGATGCATCGCTTTGAACCACTGGCCCCTTCTCACTAAAGAAAATCAGAGGTGAGGTGACAGAATAGTGCTCGATGAGAGAAGAGGTGCAGGATAAAGTTACTCACATTCTTGCATTTTTCAGGGGCCATTAGAGATCTTTCCCCTTTGATATATGCAAGGATGCTTGGAGACATGGAAAAGCACTGTACAGGTGTTTGATTGTCATGAATTTTATATGGCAGGAGACCACTGACTGCTTTTCTGATGGGCTTTTGGATGACCTCCATTTTCTTTAGCAATAGAGCCAACCCACAGTGTCACTGATTATTTCATCTTTTATTTTTCAACTTAACCGTATCTTCAGGAATAATACCATGAGTAAGTCATTACTGGGTAGTGGAGGATTGTGCGGACCATCTATTCTGCCGGGTCTTCTTAATTCTCCAGGGGAAAAAGGAAAGTGAAGCTGAATGAGTCAGACTGATATTGGCAGAAGTTAACACCTTTTTGTATAGTAGAAAGTGTGTTTTCAAATGATAGATAAGCCTTTGAAAATGTTCAAGGCTTTCGTGAAGCCTTAAAGCTGAACTTGAAACCTCAGCTCTTAATCTCTACTGTAAAGCTGGAAGTCAAACTGTGGAATATAATGTGCTGCAATCAGACTTTCACAGGTTGAACAACACTTTATTCTTATACCGCACAATTCAGCTTGAATAATGTTTTGACTTAAAGGCTTCGAGTTTGATGGCTGCAAACTGGCTCAGTGTGCCCACTCATCAGTTGCAGAATCATTCATAGACAGGCTGAACAGTTGGCAAAAATATGATATAGAATCCACTACACTGTACAGGTCAAGTGATTTAGTATTGCAATTATATTAAGTTGGGGGCACTTGAAAGAGGTTTAAAAAGTCAAAGCAGATAGCAAAGGCTGAGATTTTCTAAATTGTAGTCCCCAGGATCGGTCAAGCTTTATCCTACAATTTCTATCATGCAACTCAATAGTGTCTTCATCAAACCCTCCCCGCCTCCCTTGTGTCTTTCAAATTTAACAGCCCCATTTTGTAATGCAAGACTCTAAGTCTAAGATAACCCTGATGACATCACAGGGTATTTTTTAGGTATTTCAACAAGTGCCAACAACAACTGACAAAATTTTGTGAATACATTTATGGTCCCCACAGAATGAAGCCAATTGACTTTGGTGATCCTTGACATTTCTCTTGCACCATGAAAATGCTGATATTTGTAGTTCTTTGGTGAAAATGTTCATGAATCATTGAATGGATTGCCATATTTATTGTTTATTTTTTGTATATTCCTAGTCTCTAGAGTATGGATCCTAATGGCTGTGGTGATCGCTAGTTTTTCGCTAGTGCCAACATGAGATTAACATCTGAATTTTTAAGCAAAATTCTGTTTCATTGATAACTTACCCTCTCAGGATAAATTGTAATAATTTTGTTGATCTCTTAATTTTTCATCCATCATTACAGGTTCAAGATTAATATTTTTTCAACTCTTGGGTTTTTGGACAATACCTTTAAAATAAATGACATTCCCATCTGCCTCAGCAGTGTTTGATGCTAATTAGCAAATGTTATCTAACATACTTAAGATGGTAAACCTTGTCCCTGCTAAACATCAGCATGTTAACAGTATCATTAGCCCCTTTTACACTGCCTGTTCAAGACAAAGAATTTCATGCTACTATTCTGTCTCGTCATTCTTCATAAGAGGTACAGTCATGGTATGGGGGGACAGGATCGTCTCACCTTTAAGCAGCAGTGGAGGTAGTAATGGCACCAAATGCACGTTTGTAACCATGCGTGGGATAGGTGTTACATTTTGATGACATGTCATTTTTTCCACTATCTGCAGAGAGATTTTAAAAGCAGCTAGAAGCAGCTGGAAAATCCCTGCAAATTGAGAAAACAATGAGGTGCGGGAGCTCCGTTCCCTCCGACCAGCAGATGAGATCAGTTGCCATATAACAGAAACCATAAATGATTATTACCATGGTATGCCATTGTTAGTGTTTAGCAAGCACTGCCGGCACATGTGTTATATGTCTCACTAAAGGCTAGTGCTGTTGTTATGCATGTCACACCCATCATGCCTTTTTTGCTTCCAAGATTCCAGCATGCTGTCTAAAATTATACACTGGGGCTGCTGTGGTCTGGTTCTGTGTAAAGATGCAAAGACAGTGTACAGATGGGTCTTTGTGTGGCCCTATATTGCAATCTCTGTAGAAAGGACTATTGTTAGCATGTAAGCATGCTGACGTTAGCGTTAGTAAAGCCTCACAGAGCAGCTAGTGAGGCTGTAGATATGTTCAGGCTTAAGAAAACCCGCCAGAAGCACAGATGAAAATGTGCACTAACTAAGTGGCACACTGCATGATGACTAAACTGATCTTCATGTGTAAAATTGGCGGAGTGCCCCTTTGGAAAATGTAAAAAGCAGGCCATAAATTTGATTTATCAAGTGTACCCTCTAAAGCTTTTTCTTTACATCCTGCATGGATAATACAACACAAATAAAAGGCAGTAAACTATTATGGCTATGCAGCCTTGCTGTATTAAGAATGCAACACATTTCAAGTTTAATTACCATTTCTTAAGCACTAAGACATGTATTCTTTAAATGAGCCCATTTAGAAACCAAATACTGTAAATGAGCCAATTTAAAGGTTTAGTAGACAAGCGTTCTCATTTGTAAGATGATATCAAACCCAGTGCATTGAAGTAAATTGGAATTGTTTTGTCCTAAGGCTGCTAAGACTCAGTGGTGAAGTGACACTTTACTGATCTGAAATAACATACATCAGCAGCTTGTCTTTCTGGTACACAGCCAAGTCATGCACCTTCTTTGTTATTTACGGCCAGCTTTCACCAATACCACCACTCTTTGTCAACAACCATTTGTACTGTTGTTAAAGCGATCGCCATCAAACTTGAGACAAAGGTCTATTAGAAAATATGCCACTTTGTCGTGTTGCTGTACCCACTATATAATGTGGACATTCTCTATAAAAACTAAACATAAAAGCGATGACAAAAGGAAAAAAAAAACCTTCAAGGATATCATCCTCCATAATCAACCTTGAACATAATGACAGATGATTAATGATATTAATACAGAAGCTGTGCGCCTAGTCATTTGCAGGATATTAACATTTTTATTGAATCTCATTTTACCCTGCCAAACATTTCATAAGATGACAAAACAGCATTGTGTAAAATAAAGTTTGGTGCTCCAAACCTTTTCTCGTATATGGCCACACAGCGGTAATTTATTCATAAAATCCTTCAATAATAGAGTCCCACTTTTATTTGCGGTCTGTGTTAAGGCTCTCAAGAAAAAGTGGGAGGAAAAAAATGTGAGAAAAAGAGTGAAAGAGGATTGTTTTCTAGGGTTTTACTTATTTATTGAGCCCCCTTACAAAGAACACTCACATTAGAGTGAGCTGTCAGGTTGCCAGTGTGATTGCAGCCGAGATTGTATATACCACACAATGCCTTTAATTATGTCGCTGTCTCTTCACTGTCAGAAAAGACAAAATGGATCAAAGGCTATACGGGAAAGAGTAAGTAAGCAATTATCTTCTTTTGTCTGCTATCACTGTCAGTCAACGGAGGCTTGCTTTCTTAACGACACCAGAGGAAAACCAGGGAATCAACGCTGATAGATGAGTTAATAATGGACCTGCATATAACATGTTAATAAAGGCATTTCATATCTGCTTCATTACTCAAAAGTGACTGGATTATTCATGCGATAAGGACAAACTAAGTGAAAAAAAATCAAATCATCCTGTAGTCTGGAGGCTCCTAGATATTACACTCACTCTCCTCCTGAAATGAAAATGATTAAACTGATTCAAGTGGTGGGCTGTGGACAAGTAAGGTAATTTTATTGTTGATAGGAGTTTGCCGTTAGGTTTATCTGGGTAAAGAGAAGTTTCTAGATGTCTTCTTTGAGGAGCTATATAAATGAATATGTGAGACAAAGAACTTGTTGAGGAGTCCTGATTATTCGGTAAAGTTTCACAGCACACAATAGGGATGTCAGCAATTAAATGTTACTGAGTTGACAGCCGAGAATATTTTTGACCAGTCACACACGTTGCTCTATAGGGTAATTATGCTACTGTTCAATTTACTGCGCTGAGCACTAACCAGGTCTGGTGGGGGCTAACTAGTGGTTCAGCTAATTTGGCCACTACTGCTGATAACGCCATCTGGACCCAACAGCTGGCTGTCAAAACATTGTGCCCATCCTCCAGTCTAGTCTCAGGTCACTCTGGTGAGTAAGCAAAACCCCTTTAGCATTGTTAACTTAGCTTTGTTAGCATTGTTAGCATGGCTAATCCCATCCCGCCACCAGGACAGCCTTACCAGCAGTGATCTCCAAATGAGTGGCGCCGTTAGAGAGCTGTGCAGAGCAGCCAAGGCTAATGTTAGCTTGCCTTTGGATAATGGAGGGTGGGCAGTGGGCATTTTCTTTTTCCAGCACATTAATGTGGTTAGCCAGCTGTTTGTCAACAAAGCCATTATAAAATAAAATAAAATAAAATAAAAGGCAAGACATTTACATAATAAAACATTATAATTTTACCAAGTCTGAATGGATAGCGCTTTGAAATGCGGTGCTAATGCTCGCTGACCTAGTAGAGTGCCAGACTAAAAGGAAAGGCCTCTCGTATTTCACATCATTTCACGATTTTATGCCCTCGTACCGGCAATAGCTGTGGCCGGAGGCATTATGTTTTCACGTTGTCCATACATCGGTCTCATTCTTGTAAAATGCAATTCCTCAAGAAGACATTGACAGAATTTCATCAAGGTTGGCACAAACATTCAAACTGAACTCAACTGATCAGATTTTGATGCTCAAAGGTCAAAGTCACTGACCCTGCATCTATCTCATTCTCAAGAACACGATATCTTAAGAAGGCCTCAAGAGTTTCCTTAAATTTGGTACAAACGTCCACTACTTGAACTCAACAATGAATTGATTAGAACTTGGTGGTCAAAGGCCAAGGTCACTGTGACCTCACAGAATGTGTTTTTGGCTATAACTCAAGACTTTGTATGCTTATTTTGACAAAATTACACAAATGTCTAATAGAATATAATGATAAAGTGACAAGTGACATTGTTTTGCAAAGGTCAGCTTCACTGTGACATCATAATGTTCTGCAAAAATACTTCTGGCCATTATTTAGTGCCATATCTCAGGGACAGAAGGGGAAATATTTGGTCAGATACTGTACTGGTGACACTATTCTTGAAACTGCTGATTGTATAGATTTTCTGTGCTGTCGGGGGTAAGATGTGTAAGAAGCATCCATGTTTTTACAGACATGGATGTAAACTGAAAGCGTAGTTTGACTGGTTCATGGAGGCAAACAAACACAAATCAGTAATTCTAGTTTTCTAACTAGTAACCGTTGGTTAATGGGTGTCGGGTTATCAAAATGAAATGAAAATGACAGCCCTACTTCAAAACTTGCTGTCTTGTAATCAGAACTCTTGGAAGTCCTGGTGACAAGACAGCAAGTGGTTATTATGACTGCTGATGACAAGGGCCACACACTACACAATCCTTTATCATGAGGAATCCCTGATGAGTATGTCTGATCTTCAAGCTATCTTATGTCAAGAAGACACATGTGAGAAGTGACACGGGAAATACCATGCACAAGACATGATTTTTTGTTGTCGTTGTATAATCACATATATTCACAAAATAGATGGTTTTCACAGTGGATGCTCTAAATAATCCATCCATGGTTTCCACGTGTCTTTACTATTTATAGCCTGCTTCCTTTAGGTGCCAAACAGCTTTGGTCTTTGGTATAAAGTCAAAACACATACAGTAAAGTTCCTATTGTTACAGGTTTGCCCTCAATCAGGGCCTTGCACTCTTATTAGCTGTAACTTGGAGACAGGTCCCCAACAGGTCCAGATATTTAGCCTGCTAGATATCTGGGAGAGTGTCATACTGCTCAAGCACTGATTTGCGAGTGCCGGGCCAACAGTGATTTGCCTCTAATGTGGGGCTTTTGTTAGGGAGCTCCAAAAATTGTTGGCAAGTGGAAAATCAGGGCTAAAGTCATGTTGTGTGAACTATGCATAAATTAATTCTTTTCAGAATTTTAATTCCAGTCAAGATGTTTCAGCAGACACCAAGTCTGGCTTTTTAACAATGCTGAAAACTTAAAGTTATAATCCTTAAACTTTCAGACCTGGTTGATGTGGTTACATAGTTTTCTTCTGGTGGTACTGCAGATCTCTGGGGGGGCAGACAAACAAACTTAGGTTGTTTTAATTAAGAAATTAATCAGTAATTGGCCTTTTTCCATTATGATATGGCCAATCATGAGCCGAATTCATGCAGGTTGTTTTCCAGCAGTGCAGTAAAAGAAGTTGGTTAGCTTGAAGCTGAGAAGTTGGAGGTGTATAACCTGTCATCTGCAACTTTTCATCTGACAGCTCACTTTAGCTGCTCCTTCTTGTTCCATCACTCTGTGGAATATTTAAAACTGATCTGCTGTCAAACAATGCAGAAACTGTCTTGTTTTCTAGATGTGTTTTGATGAACAACTGCAGTCAGCACTAAGCTCTGTGACTTCTTCAAAATAAAAGCAGCCCCATGTTTTGCCAGTTGAATTCTTTTGATGTGACCTAGCAGTGGTAGGAAATGTTTGGTTTACTTTAGCAGTAACTTAAAGGGATAGTGCACCCAAAAATGAAAATTCAGCCATTATCTACTCACCCATACGCCGAGGGAGGCTCGGGTGAAGTTTTAGAGTCCTCACATCCCTTGTGGAGATCCAAGGGGAGAGGAGATAGCAACACGACTCCACCTAATGGAGGCTTACAGCGCCCCAGATTCAACAATCCAAAAATACATAATTGAAACCACAAAATATCTCCATACTGCTCGTCCGTAGTGATCCAAGTGTCCTGAAGCCCCGACATAAAAAGTTGTTTGCCTAGTAGTCCCAAAAGTGCTAACAAAATGTAAACAACCCGGCATATTATCCACCATTGTTGTTGTGGTTACCGGGCGCCTAATGGGCATGCATGAACTGTGTTGCAACGTCATTGTTTTGCAAAATCTCCGTCTTTCCTGTTTACACGTCTCCACAGAAATATTATATTTTTAAAAAACGTTCATTTTGGAAGCCGTTTTTGAAAATCTCTGTTTTCGTCGAGAAAAACACCAGTTATGTGTAAATGATAGATGCAAACGCAAAGATAAATACCTGTTTTCAGAAATACACAGAACTGTATAAACAGGCCCTTAATATCATATGAAAAATTTATATTGTGCTACTCACGATATTGTTTCACGATATTGTGAAACAAACTGTGGTGCCGATAGGCCTGGGCGCCCAGAATTTTTTATTAACAGGCCTGGGAGTTACCCTCCCTGCAGAGGGAACTCATTCAGCTGCTCAGCCGGCAGCAGCATAGCATCTCTCCCTCTCCTCTCTGGCCGTGCGCACACGGGAGTCGCTGTCATTAAGTGATGAAACCTTTGGTAATGTAAACTCACATGCCTTTTGCGGCTTCACAAAAAACTACATGTATGTGAATGTATAGTAGATATGGTAGCATAAAAGCCTGTCACAGGTTACAGCGTGATGATTTGAGGAGAAACAGCTGAGCATAACGTCCAGGGGTGAAAAAGAAACCCAACTTAATCATTTAGGATTTTGCTGAATGAGAAGGAGATTGCCTGTTGATTTATATATACAGATCCCAGGGTACATTTTTTGTATTTGGGAGCTGTTTAGATGTGTAACTTGTAGTAGATTTTATTTTGTTGAACTATTAATATTGTATTCAGAATCTGAATCTAACTCTGAGTTGATGTTTTTTGCAAACTGAAAAAATGAGAGATAACTTTTGCGTAGTTTTTGCTGAATATTTGAGGGCAAACTGTCAGGTTAACATGTAAACTATATCACTTATTTTGGTGCAATTCTATTTTCTTTAATTATTAATAAAACATATTTTTTAACTACTTTGTCATATCGTCAAGAACATCGTTATTGCAAAAATACCCTGAAATATTATTTTTTCTATCATATAACGATTATCTCCCCACCCAGTAGTTATATCATAACTATGGGAACTGTCCCCATCTGGGGTAATCGACATGGAAAATTAATAATCCTGAAGACACACCACTTTACGTGGCCAGCCCCAGGCTATAAAGTCACAAGTGGAAACTGCAGTCACTATTGCTATAGCTAAAGTGTGCACTTTCTGGTTGCACTGGGGCTCTGTCGTCGTATGGCTGCGGTTGACAATCTGGGGGGATAGGCTGTGGGCCATTGCCTCCCATGGATTGCCCCCCATGGATCAGGCTTTGGCTGCCTTGGTAGCTCCATCAAAGTCCTTCCTGGGCAAGGCGAACTGCCTGAGTAGAAACTGCAAGGTAATGGATGGCTTGTTGGGAAAAACTGATGGAGCCATGGCAGTCCAGACACACCTGGCAAGCCTGGGTGCATTACTGTCCCTGTACCAGCGCTATCTGGTTGGCCAGCTAGAGGAGGGGTGTAGTACGGATCTAATAGCCGAAGTAAAAAGTGTCTCCTCACTTCTTCCAAAGCTCATGAGAGCAAGGTGAAGCGAGGTCAGGGCTGGCAGCGGCCCTAGCCGCAGCAGCCCAAGCAACCTCAGCCTGCTTGGGGGCAGGAAGATCTGTGGCCCCGCCTGCAGCATGGTGCAGCAAGTCTAAAAAGGGCAGAGGACGTGGCAGTGGCCAGGGGCCACTCAAGCCCGTGCGTCAGTCCTGACGCGACATCACCCACAGTCTTCCCTTGCCCTCAGAGGGCATGGGATGCTCTGGGGACAGACCCCTAGGTTGTTTCAACAATGACCCAGGGGTATCGTTTACAGTTCCGAAGCACTCCTCCTCTGACGAGGGTGGCTGCATTTTCCATTATTGCAGACCACCAGCACAGTAAGATCCTGTGCTCGGAAATCTTCACTCTCATGGTGAAGTCAGCTAGGGAAGTAAAGGAAGAAGATCAACAGACAAGGTTTTATTCCCGCTATTTTCTTGTTCTGAAGCGGGACATGATGCTTAGGCCTGTCTTAGATTTCAAGGGGCTGAACAAGTTCCTCAGGCTCCTGAAGTGCAAAATGTTGACCATGTCCAGAGTCAAGCAGGCTGTCCAGGTAGGCGACTGGTTTGCAACCATCGACCTCAAGGATGCCTATTTTCAAATAGCCCAATCTGGGAGGGGCACAGGAGGTTTCTCAGGTTTTCCTTTGAGGGAAAAACATTTGAATTCTGTGTCCTCCCTCTGCATCTCACTTGCACCCCTTCCTTCACCAGGTGCATGGATGCGGTTTTGGGGCCTCTGCGGCAGCAGGGTCTCAGGGTACTGAACTATTTATATGACTGGCTAATATGTGCACAAACAGAGGCCATCATGTGTCTGTGCTGTTGGATAACTTTTAGGGTCTGGGACTGTGCATCAACGAGAAAAAGTGCAGTCTCCAGCCTGCACAGGCCACCAAGTTTCTAGGCATGTGGCTGGATGCCAGAGCTGGGTTGGTGATGCTGTCACAGGAGAGGCAGGTTTCATCAGGACCTGCATTTCTCATTTTTGGCTGGGTGCCAGGGTCACATGGCGGCTGTGTCTCCACCTCTTGGGTGTTATGGCAGCCTTGGTACAAGTGGTGCCATTGGCTCTTCTACAAATGCCTCCAGTCCAGAGGCATCTCTTCAGCCTGGGGCTCTGTCCACAGAGATAGCTGCAGGCAGTGGTGCTCGTCACCATGCAGCTTTGTGCCAACCTCAGGTGGTGGCAGGACCCAGCCAACATCTCAAGGGCGAATATGCTTGGTGCAGTACTGCATCGCCAGGTGCTCTTCTACGGATGCGTCCCTGGAGAGGTGGGGCACACTTCACGAGGGCATGGGCACCAGTGTAAGGGCCAGCGGGTGCTCCAGACCCCACTCTAGAACTAAGAGCCATTCACCTGGCCTTCCAGCATTTTCTCCGAAGTCTACAAGGCCATCACGTGCTAGTAAGCACATTGGCAGCAGCATATGTCAACAGGCAAGGGGGCCTGGGCTCCCCAAACCTCTGCAGAGTAGCACACAGGCCGTGGACACGGTTCCTGTCTTTCAGGGCAATGCAAGTGCCCAGGGGTGAACCAGGGGGCGGACCTACTCTCCAAGGGAGGCCCAAGTCCAAGGGACTGGAGGCTGCACCTGGAGGGGCAGAGCAGTGGCCGACCTGTTCACAACCAGGGACAGTGCCCATTGCCCATGAGCTGGGGGGGCACCTTACCCAGCCTGGGTGATGTCAGTTATTATTGTCAGTGGCCTGGCAGCAGGCTGGCCAACTGAGCCGTCTTCCTGCACCCAGCCCCTGCATCTGGTGGGCTTGGTCGTGCTTATGGTTGCATCTGGTGCCTGGGCATTGGTACAGTGGCACACAGCATCTGGCGGTGTCACCAAACATTGAATGCACAAGATGTTGTACATTTGTTTATAGTTCATTGATACACACCTATTGGGTATTTTCTGTTGTTAATGCACCTGATGGCGGGGACGTCTCATTCGAATACCAGGGGAGGTGCCTGTGGACCAGCATCTGCTCTATCTCCTGGAGCCCCTCGCAGTGTGTCTTAAAGAGTTCCCATGGTTATGATGCAACTACTGGGTGGGGTGATATTCCCAATACAATAGAGAACGTTTGGTTACATTGTAAGCTTGGTTCTCTGATTGAGGAGATTATCACCTCAGGCTAAAGGTCACTCGGTACCCGTTCCAATCAATGTTAATCAGTGGGTGCATGCGTAAGGTGGGCCTGTTATAGCCTGGTGCATGCCTGCCACGTAAAGAGGGGTGTCTCAAATATTATTAATTTTCCACATCGATTACCCCAGATGGGGAAAATTCCCATTGTTATGATGTAACTACTGGGTGAGGAGATAATCTCCTCACTCAGAGAACCATGGTTACAACGTAACCGAATGATAATATTTTAGGGCCATATTGCCCACCCCTACTTTAGAGAGAGGTAATTACAGAATTTAAATACATTGGGTGGCTATGGCCTACCATAAATAGTATCAAGTTGACTTCATAATAATATTAAGTATTATAACTTTAGAGACTGATCTGCCTATTCTACTCAGAGTCTGGAAAATAAAACTCTAAAAATATCCCTATAGAAAACAAGGTGACATTCAAAGCACACAAATAATGATGCCTCTTTTCTTGTTTGACAAGTATAGTGCAAGCAGAGTTTAAGGAAAATACTTTAGGCAAACAACAAAATATTGAAGGAAAATGAGTCTCTATTCAAATTGGTACTGTCCATCATTGAGGCCCAGTCATTATGAGTTCTGAAAAGTCAAGTCACAAGTTTGAGTGGATTTGCTAGGATTATCCCTGCTCCCTGCACTGATATACATGACTGTAAAGCTTATTTGTCATATTTTTAGTTTACACTCCTCATTTCTTTGGTGGAGGAAAAAGTCTTCTAGTGAATTCTTTGACATACTGAATATAAAAGGCATATGCTGATGTGCTTGGCATTTTATTTAGATGAGTTTGTTTCCTTCCTAATATTAGGGTGTGCAAAATCTTATTGAGAAGTGGTTTACGGGACAGAGATGGTAGACTTTTTTTTGTCAGTTTGACATCCAGGTAACCCACTTTTGCTTCAGCATGTTTACTCTTTGATTATCGGGAGAGCTGAGGGAAGCACTATCTCCTGCCTGCCAAAACCAGGCTGGCAAGCTGTCACAACACCGATGAAGACACATATACCACCTGGGTGTTTGTAGGTGACACACATTCACACAGACTCATGCACACAAACTGTATGTGCATGTACACACACACACACACACACACACACACACACACACACACACACACTGTGGTTTGGGCACACACATGCTTCCAAAAAAATTGGTAGTTTGTTTTGACAACAAAATGCATTCCTGTGGTACTTTTATGAAAACTCTATATATCTGAAGAAATTAAAAAGTCAAAACAGCAAAACCTACAGAATTTGCTGTGTGTGCTTCAGCATTTCCTGCATTTTTTTATTCATTTTATGTATAAACTTTATGTATCAAACTAGCAAATGATGACACAGGGTATTGTGCTTTCCACTGAAATAGTTGCTGTGTAAACTGCTGCATTATTAATGCACTAACCCTACTTAAAATCATATTCACTTGTTGTGACAGTGCCCAAGCAGTCAAAGGAGGCAAATGAGGAGAACCACTTGTCCGGAGTGATGTTTCAACATGAAGCATTTACTGTATTTCACATAGTACCATGTACACGGATCTGCTCAGCTCCTTCCAGCATTCACTTAAGAGAATGAAAACAACAGTAAAAATAGAGCTGCAACAGGTGATTCTGGGGTTCAAGCCAACATGGACTGTTAAAAGTTAAAAGCTGCGAAGGTTTAAGACCTTAAGACAATTTCTGAAATCTGCATTGAAGATAAATAAGAGGTTTTGTGACAATCAGACAGATGCTCAGTCATTTACGACCAAATCTGTGCTGGGCCACGCTCTTCTTCCACAGTGCAGTTGCCTCTTATTGGACAATTGTAAAACACATTGTGGTGACATGTTTAATAGAAAATATAAACGAGGTATGATGATGTTTGGACAAACTGTCACTGATTTACTGCCAAATTTTGCACAGGGCCAATGCACTTGTTGGAACTGGTGGCTTGCCTGATTGATTTTTTCAAATGTCAATTTTTTTTTAGTATTCAACAATGTTATGAAACCTTTGAAGTGCTTGGACGAACTATTTCTGATTTCTGAGGTCTTTAGTTTTTGAGGCAAATTTGACTGTTGATCTTTAATTATGGTGCCCCCATCAGGCTGATCGGGGTCATTTTTGTTGAGCAGTATTTGCACATCTCCAAATCCTTGGTGAAAATGTATGTGTCTATCATCTCATGGGTATTTGTAAAAACATTGATGAGGAAAAAAAAAAAAAAACAGCACAAAAGCAGTGAGGTTTCAGCCCTTTGGGTTTGAGCCCCCAATTATATTTTTAAGGGAGAAGTGTCTTAGTCTTCCTGTTAGCATTGTTTGCATATGGCCCCAACAATTTCCACCTAGCAGATAGCCCTATAAGTTGCCTGAGGGGATGAAACTCAAAAGAGCGTATTGACATTGTGATCAACTCAGATCTTCCCTCCCCTACCAATGTCTTGAATTTGCAAGTAGCCATTTTGCACAAAACACAACAAAAATACAGTATTGCCAAACGTTCTTTTGGAAGGTGAGCAACTTAACAGAGACTCTTCAGAATTTGTGCTTTGACAATCTATCTTATCATCTCCATTCCACTGATGCTAAAGCAACAAAAGTCTGATGTGATACACTCCCAAACACTTACAGTACTCCTCCTAAGAGATAAACAGGATAAATCTTGATGGTGAAGTATGTGAGTAGTGCTTAATCCTGTATTTTCCACCATCCAGGTGTCCTTAAACAAGGCTCCTAACCCCCTGCTGCTCCAGTGGTGCTGCTGTCCAACAGATAAGAGCTTGGTCGTACCGAGCAGTTTCCACTTGTGAATGTAACTTTGAGAGTGAAGCAGGGCTTTGCTGATAAAGAGCAACGACATTTTTCTGCCTTGTATGAGCAAAAATTCATTGAATCAACACAGGAAAAATGAGGCCTAAAAAATATAGTCGTCTGAGAGGGAAACGGTCGATCAGAGCGAAGAGTCAACATTCGTGCGTTCATGTTTTGATTGGACAACATCTGGCATGTGTGTAAGGAAAACTGTCATTGCCTGTGAGTGCTTCAGTTACGCCACATACACTCTCTGAGTGTGTGTGTGTGTGTACGCACATGTCTGTTGTGTCCTGAGATGACAGATGAGAGGTTTGCATCAATATTTGAACAAAGCTCTCTGGCTTCTTTCTGTTGAGGCCATGCTGTTTTTAAGAGTCTGAGAGGCAGAGCAGAAATGTATTGCTTGTGTGACTCCCGTTGCAAAGAAATTACAAGTTAGAGAGTAGATTCACAGCTCCAGGCGTTTCAGCAGTCTGACAGAAGTCACTGTGAGACTTGCCTGAGGACAGGGAGGAGAAGAACCTGGAAGGAAACAGGGATGTGATTTTAAATAGAGGTATAAAATGTGACTGTTGCCCAGTTATCACCTTGACTTGAATACAGAAGTTTGGCAAGATTTTGGAATAACATGGAAACCTATGTACACTTCCTCTGGACAGGGGAGTCCATGTGCATAATCCAACTAGTGTGCAATTGCGTGTCAACTTGTCAGGGGGAAACCCTGTAGGCCTAGGCTGATATGCATCAATATGATTGAAGTGCTGAATGATGTTGAAAAGTCATGTAATGATGTAATTGTGATCTTTTTAGACTAAAATTGCGATTGTGATTCAGGATGAGGATAAGTTCCTTATCTTCATTATTCACTACACACAACCAATAAATCATTCTGTAGTTTGACATACACAGCACTGGATACAGTCAACATGTAAACTTGTGGTCATGACTTAATTTAAGTAAAATCAGAACTAAAAGAACAACAAAGCACTGCAGAACAGGTCTGGTGTGAAAATTAATATATGATAAAAAAAAAATGAATCAAAGAGCCCGGTTACACAGTTAGTCTTGAAATAGTCTGACGACCTGTCCAGGGTGTACCTCGCCTCTTGCCCAATGTCAGCTGGGATAGGCTTTAGCCCCCCCACGACCCCTAACAGGATAAGCGGTCACGGAAAAAAAAAAATGAGCTTAGATAGACAGCTGAGACACATCACCATAAACATCTGTGTCTAATACCCCTCTCCAGCTGACCACTTGTGTTCAGAGTTTAGTAGTGCTTACTGGGTTTGGGCCAAGCGGCAACCTCCAAGGCTAAAAATGAAGCCAATGTTGAAGTGCCAAAAACTGCAGTTCATTTAATGTCCACTTGAGGCAGGCTCCAAAACAGAGGTAATCCCCATAGATAACCATGTTAAAATGCCCAACTTTACAGCAGAAATAAACATGTTTACAGCCTGGTTAAAAAAAAAAAAAAAAAAAAAAGCTATAGCTAATATCAACATTCATCACAACTTTACACGTGGTAAATTTTTTTGTAACTCACCTGTTTGAATTTATAAAGGTCCAAAGTTCTGCATATTTAAGGCAGGGCAGCTTGAGTGACAGGGTGTCTGCGAGGTGTTGCTGCATTTTGTGAGTTAGATCGACCCTTTGCTTCTTCACAGCTTTACCCTCCAAACATGGTCACTTCTGGCTCCAAAAAAACAAGATGGCAATGGCAGAAATGCTGAACTCAGTGCTTTAAAACTGGGGCTCCAGAAGCCAATGGGTGGTATCACAGTACCTGTGTCTATTAGTCCAGTCTATAGTTTCGGCTAATGGACAATGCCATCATCCATCGCTGATGGTTGTCAGTCGTCAGCCACTGAGCCCGACATTGTGATTTAGGCTCCGGCCCCAAATCTTCCAGACTTTGGTCGGGAAGCACCCTGGTGCTGGCGATGTGGGATCGCCAACATCGGTCTGCTCTCAGTGCATCCATTGTCATTCTCTCTCTAGCTTGTGCACACACAGCTACAGCAAACAATGTAATATGTTAACCTTTGGAATTGCACTTAAACCCAGCCTTGGCCATTTTCACACCATAATACTGCGAGCATCAAAGTTTGGGTGTGGCATTTTACAAGTTGTTTACTTCATCTACTCTAATTCTCATATGTCACATGAAGGGTAGGGCAGCGTCTGTGCACGTGAAGCCCACAGGGCCAGTTGTTTCTGAATGGTTTTTGTTACTCGCCGCAACAATGTCATAACAGCTGGTATTGTTTTCACTTCGTGGGCCTTTGTGCGTGTGTGCCATCATGGCAAAATGTGGTCCCGGTGACACCAACTGTAGTGGAAGCTACAACTGAAGCTGTTTTGAGTATTTTGCCAGGTGTTTATATGTCTGTCTGTCTGTTCATCTGTCTGTCTGTCTGTCTGTCTGTCTGTGGACAGATTTTGTCAAAGCGACAGCATCACAGCCATGTCAGATGGAGTCACAGAGTGGTGTGTGGTTGAGATAAAATAAAGGTCAAGTTTGAGGATGGGTGTGGTCCAAGCAAGATGGCTGGAAGTAGGGGGGAAAAGAAGCAGAGAAGGAGCCGCTGACCCCCCGTTTTACACCCATGGCCCACATTTGTCTAAAATCACAATTTAGTGTATCGCAGCTGAAGTGATTCTATCACAAGATGGTCGCTAGTTATTTTGTGCTTTTTAATTGCAGTTGTTGCAATATGAAGATTATATTGCGATTACATTGGTTTAAATGCGATTAATCGTTCAGCCCTAGTTGAATTGTGGGTAGTGTCTGCAAAGCACCGAATACAATCAGGCTTTTTCACATGTTACTGCTTTTCTCGCCCCATTTGCTGTTGCACTGGGAGATCAAGAAACCCCATCTTTGCCAGTCTATCTTTCCCCTGTGGTGAATCTGTCATTCAGAAATCTCTGCAGACTGTGTGTGTGTGTGTGTGTCTGTGTCTGTGTCTGTGTGTCTGTGTGTGTTTGGTGGGGGGTTGTGATCCTTCACTGGGCAAAAGTTGGCTGAGAACCAAAAAAGAAGTGCCTTTCTTTTTGGACTCAGGTTTATAAGCACTTCCTGAAAATGCTGAACATTTTTTTTGTCTTCCTGCCGTGCACTCGGTTGATCTGAACAGATGCTCCCCCAGTGCTTCTCACTATCTTCAACACCCACCTATCATCTGCTTCACCAATCTCCCTCCACCCCCATCTCCTCTGCTAGCTTCACCTCTGATCCTCAATCTCGACCATCCATCTGCTGCGTGGATCTGCGTCAGTACTGCCTATGAAGACACATCACACTGGGCATATATAATTAATGCAGCACTGACCATTGCCAAGCTGTATTTATTCATGTATTTACACAGACACATTAGCCTGTAAGTCAGTGTTTACACCAAAGCATCGACGCATGGCAGCAAATAAAATCCACAGAATGTGCCCCCATTTACCAGCTAACCACCTTATTTCTCAAACCTGTTACTGAAATGTCAACATGGTGAAGTAATTAGCGCACAATTATGCCACTGGCTCTTAATTAACAAACTAAGAATTAATTAGTAGATTTGTTTGTTAATTCATGGCTAAGCAGCTGCTTCCTGCTTATTAATACTGAATGCTGTCGAGTGAGTTAAAGCAGTTGGAGAACTTTCCTATGCTTCTCTCCAGTTTTTTTCTTCCTTTATAACATCTCAGGCCAATTTAAATGGAACTGGTAATGCATGATATGTTAGTTGTTATTATTTTAAAACTGCAGCATTTGGGGGATATTTAAAGGACGGTCAGTTCCTTGTGTAAGAATAATTCTGAAATGAGATGTTCTGTAAAATGTTTTAGGCTTCAAGCCACTGATTATTGGATAACACATTAAAGCAAATGTTGCATTTTATTAAAGCCATATATTTTCTCCCACGCTCTGTGTTTCTTTCTTTCATACTAACACACAGTCACACACATTGTCTCCTTTTTGCTCTTTGTTCATGCTGGTAATTCCCACACAGTATTAGCGGGAGAGTCTTTTTTTTTTGGTGCCTCAGAACTGTTAGAGGTTTAAAATCACAGATCACACATGTGACATTGTGAAGGTTTTAATTCAGTACAGTTAAATGAACAGTATTTGTGAAGAGCAATTGAAATGGCAGGCAAAAAAGGACACAAACAGGCATACTTGCATTAAAAACCAGAGAGGTGTAGAGAGTGGCAGTGCTGCGGTTACTGAAACTGCAGGTGGAAGGTCATTTGTATCCATTACAAGTCTTTCAAACTGAAGCAAACATGTTTGATGTGAATGTATCAACACAAATGGTTTAATGCAGGTCAGACTCTGCAAGAAGGAAATTATAACAACAGGTACCCTACGTGTTACAGGTTAGTGTGGATACAAGCAGAATGGCCTTGATGTCTCTCAGGCCAAAGAGTCTGTCCTTACACAATCAGAGAGTGTTATTTTCTAAGACACTTTTCAAGATCTGATCAAGTACAGGAAAGAAATCCAAAGATTTTGTTAAATCTCAACTGTAACATCACTACAACGACCCGTTTTGATGGTGTTGAAACATGACAGCCCTGTTAGGGGAGTGACATGAAGCTGCGGTTGTGCAGCGACCCATATTAACCCAGAACTAATTGTTTTGTACATGTCGTCAAAAGGACAATCAGATTGAGCTTGTATTCACTGTCTGTGTCAAAGGGGTGTAACAATTACTTCCTGTTAAGCGCAGCAGAAGCAGGAGGTTCAGGTTCAGAAGGCAACAGCCTCTTAAACAAAGAGGATCTCCCTGTAATCAGTTCTGCATCACAGGAAGTGGAGCTGCTTGGTGTATAGCATATTCAAAGCCTTTGTGCAGGATGTGGGATGTGTTGACCAGGTTGATGCTGGCTTTTTGGACTGTTTGTCATTTGTGAATTGTGATGCTGTGATAATGTTCCTGATTATACAAAAGGACTTAAATGGACAGATCACCCCAAAGTCAAAAATACTTGTTTTTCCTCTTACCTGTAGTGCCATTTATCAATCTAGAGTGTTTTGGTGTGAGTTTAAAAGTGTTGGGGATATTGGCTATAGAGATGTCTGCCTTCTCTCCAATATAATAGAACTAGATGGCACTCTGCTTGTGGTGCTCAAAGCTCGACAGCAGCGTCTCTTTCCAGAAATCGTGACCCGTTCACAGCCCTAGGTTGTCAGATGCCGTCGTTTTGTCAAGGCACCCTTTAGCATCCTTGAGACACCCTGGGCTTTCAACTAACTCCAGTGTAAACCCATGTTCGGCAGTACCTGACGCTGAGAACAACTGATGCAGTATAAAGTTGAGGAACTCTGCAAAGGGCAGTAAGGAGGGTAGGTGGATGGTTAAAACAAAACAAGATTTTCACCTAGGAGACCTAGACTTAGACGCTATAGGGTGCCATGTGCATTGCTTCAAGACATGGAGGGGCAAGACAAAGTGTCTGTATTTGACAACAGGGGAGTGAGATCTAGTTCTAATGAGCCAGTTACTCAAGATAATCCACAGACCTTGTTTTGAGCTGTTTCATGTGGGAAATATTTGGTATTACCGAACAACTCGTACATATGCAGATGTACACCTTCCTTTTGCACAGTGATATAGTTGGTGGGTGTATGTGACGCTCTTTACAGCTTTTTGTCTGTAAGATCCACCACCACGTCTTTGTTTTTGTAATACTGTCATCCGGACATGACCCAGGCACAATGAACTCAGTCAGTCGGTCATGATCTTGAGTCTGAGCTCAAAGATTGGAAAAAAAGGTCCATGTCATCTGCAAATTTGACATGGGGTTTGGTGTACACCCCCTCTCGCTTGTATACAGAACAAAAAGCAGCAGGAACAGGACACATGCCTGTTGGGGCCCAGTGTTTCTGTAGGATTGGATCGGATCAGCTGGTGTTTGAGATGGAAACAGGACAGCAGTTAGTCTGCCAGGAGATGAGGTTGCAGTGTACGGAAAGTGGAGCAGAATTTGGCAAAACATCAGCCTGGCTGCTGCCTTCAGTCTCTGCAAATCACTACGCGTGTGCTGGAGCAGCAGTCATCTTTCTCTGTGTGAAACAGCCTGTGCTACCACCCAAAGGCTTTACCAAATTAGTTCAGTCAGCTAGGGGCTCTTTCCCCCTCATTTCTTTTAGATTCCCACTAAAAGCTATGAATACATTGAACTGACAGAAGAGACCACACTCAACCGTTGCTTTTAATTTTGCACGAAGAGATGAAGGGTTTTCCGTACTTGAGGAAATTAAATTGTTTGCAAGTTTCCCTTACAGGTTGCATCACAGCTGATGCAGTATTAGCAGACTGTGTGTGCATTTCCAGGACAAAAGTTTGTTTGTGTGCAAGACAGACAGAGAGGCAGAGAGAGGAAGAAAGAGAGAGGGTGTCTGATAGAGCCATCACTCAGCCCTTTGGCAGTGATATCTTGTTTTCCTCTCAAACTGGGCTAGATGTATCTGTGCCCCTTGTGTGTTATTGCCGGGCTGAGGCATTGGTTGTAGATCACTGTGAAAACTGTGAAGCACGGGGCACAGCGGTCTCCTGAATGACAGCGGCGAAGCATATTGAGGAGAGATATTGGTCTGTGGCCTTTCCTGGAAATGTGCAGATGAACCAATAACAGCCCTGCACTGGCCGAGAGATGTAAATGAGTAGATTATCTTAGGACGGCAAACAGAAACCCCACAGCACCATGAACACCATCACATTCTGCAGCCACTCTGTTTGAGCCACATCTCGCCTGATAACTGTGTCAGTTCTCCCATTTCCATGTGATTACAGTGGCAGACCATGCAATTTTTGTGCCCTAGTCAAGCTTACCCTGCCCAAAGCCCCCCCCCCCAATAGCTAATGAGAAATCAACACAAATAAACAAACAATAATAAATATAAATAATAAAAGAATACACTATGTGCAAATTTGCTAATTTTGTCATCTTTGTTGTTCTTTTTTTTCCTCCACACCAGTGATAGCTGTGGCTGCAGGCATTATGTTTTCAGGTCGTCCATCTGACCATCTGATCTTGAGGGAATTTCTACAGATCAGATTTGGAAGAAACATCCACTTTGAGACAAGGATGAAATCATAGAAAATTAAGTTGTCAAAGGTCAAGGTCACTGTGACCCTGTGTCTGTCTTATTTTATAAAGGCGATCTCTCAAGAGGGCTTTGAGGAAATTTCTTCAAATTTGGCACAAACATCCACCCTGGCTCAAGAATGAACTGATTAGAATTAGATGGTCAAAGGTCAAGGTCACTGTGACCTTAAAAAATGTTTTTGGCAATGACTCAGGAATTCATATGTTAATTATGACATAACTACACACACATTTCTAGTAGGATAAAATACAGAAGTGATGACATTTTATATCCAGAAGGTCAACGGTCGACTTCAGTGTGTCATAATGTTCTGCAAAAACACTTTTCTGGCAGTTAGTCAACATCTTAACTCAGGAACAAAAGGGGAGACATTTGGTCAGATGCTGAATTAGTGACTCTAATTTTGGGTGTCCACCTTGAAACTGTGCTGATTGAATAGATGTTCTATGCTGCAGGGAGGAAGATGTGTGTGAAGCATCCATGTTTTCAGACATGGGTGTAAACTGTAACTGCAACTTGACTGGTTTGTGTAGGTATACAACCATGGGGTAATAATTCTAGTTTTGTACTGTTCCCCGCATGGCTTTTGCCTTTTCATTTTCTCTTATCCTAATGCTCTCTACATACACTCCACTTCACCATATCCAACAATGCTCTAGCATGTTCTAACTATGATGATCACACTGACAAACACAATAAGATGAACTGCATTGCCAGCACTAAAGATAGTACACCTACTACAGACCGACCGGCCCCCTAGGTGGACAATTTTGTCGATTTTGTAGGAAGATCCGCCACTGTGTGTGTATTTACTACAATTTGCAGAGCCTTAGGTGCATCCTACAGTCCTGGCTTTGTGTTGCACTTTGTGATCTATAGTCAGCCATTTCAAGAACAAAGACAATGTAAGGCTGGTCCCACAGACAGTTAAGTGCTTGTGTTTCCCCCTAGAGTCACATGTCCCGCCACCAGCCTGAGGTTAAATCACACCAGTGTCTTTGCTGTGTCTTGCCTAATCTGTCTACTGCAATACTATCCCACCTGCTAAATAAAAAATGAAAATGCAAAAAGTCAGCGGACAACTAACTCTGAAATAGAGCCTGTAATGCTTTACTAAACCTTGCTCCAGTTGATGTTGATATTCGAGGTATTAAGCTGTGGCATTAAACTGTCATGTTGGAAAGCATTAGTATAATACCTGATCTATTAACAAATGAGTCATTATGGGGCTGTGGCTTTGTCTGACAGCTGCGTGTTTGTGTATTCATGTTCCCATCTATCATCGTCTGGATGCGCACTCACGTCTATGTTTCGCATCTATCCAAACACAAACACAGCATGTCAATGCTCGGCGCGCAAAACAAATTGGAGCACTCTGTACAAGAAAAGCTTGCCTGGGGCTAGTCATTTTGAAATTAAAAGCATGTCTCTTTGTTGAGCCTCAGTTCCAGGAATGAAGGAGAGAGAACGTGAACGTGTCGCACGCAGGAGAGAGGGAAACCGAGCCGGTGCTGTGATTTTCGCAGCCAGGGAATCACACAGTCTTTTATCTATTCCCCTCAATCAGGAGACATCCGGCAGGAAAGGTAGGAGGATTAGATTAGCTAGAGAGAGAAAGAGAGAGTGGGTTCTCTAATCCTGATGGGGTTTTCAGAGGTACACCCATCACTGTGGAGAATGCAGTGTGCAGAAGGGAGTTTGGATCGGGAGGGGCGGGCGCAGGACGGTTTGCCTCACTAAACCCTTCACACTTGCATGAAAGAGGTTCCAGCAAACTAGGGGATTAGTCAGAGTGTAATTACACTTGCAGGGCCTCAGAAGTAGCAAAACGTGTGCTGACTGGAACACACCTCAGACGGGCAGGGGAAGAAGGGAGTAATGCCTCTTAAATGTGTTGCCAGTGTGTTGTCTGTGAATTTTTTTTAACTGAATTAACTGCCTTTAGTGAACACCAACATCTGAGAGATCAAAGGAGTCTTTATGGGACTACTGTCTGATCAACATCAGGATGTCTCTATTGTCTTCACTTTCATTTAGGTGTTTATTCCAGGCGTTTTTACTACTTTTTTGTGTTTTGTTCTTTCTGCAAAGAGGATGCCTGTGGATTCTGTTCAGTTGTTGTGCCATGTCACATCTCTCTGTTACGTAGTGGTTGTCAAAAAGTGCTTATACTCATTGCTATAGTTGGATTGCACTGCGATAAAAACTGCTCTGTGTTTCGGGTCCTGTCGGTTCCGGATCTCCAGAGAGTCTTTCCCCTGAAAACTCCCATAAAATCAGGATTTCTCACCATCCAACAAAACTGTATTTCCACTGTTACTATTTGTTACCATACAGAGAAGAAAAACAGCTCATATTGAGCCAACAGTGCAGTTGAGATAACCATTAATGCCTCATGTTCCCCAGAGGTGCTCAAACACCTCAGCCTTCAAAAAATAAAGAGAGAAAATATGTTTGCAAACAATAACACTAATGACATAAATTATTTAAACAAGGATGGTATTTTTTATCAAAAAAGTTTACAGGTTTGCAAAATTGAGTGTGGCCTGCAATGTCCCCGTGTACTTAAAATATTAAACACTGTGGCCCCCAGGAGGATTATTGTTCTGCGGTAGACTTTCTGTAAATGAGTGGGCTCTTCTCATTTCTCTATTTTGTGCCTCCTCATCTTCTCTCAGCTCTGTCTCCTGCTTGTGACCCGGAAATCAATCTCAGCGTACCATCTCGAAGGATGTCTCAGTTCCTAAAATGCATCTCAAGGAGAGAGGAGGCTTGCCAGAGGAGCTGTGGATGCAAAGATGTTTCCTTTGCGGAAATCTTTTTGGCACCATGACGTATAAAAGATGTGTGACACACAGCAGTTGATGCAGCTGTGTGTCACGTCATATTCCGTTGATGTCGCTTTAAAATCACAGCTCCGAAGTTTTATCTGGTTAAATGCCTAATGCCTTGATTCCTCTCTCCTCGGGTGCTTTTCATTATGCTAGAGTGTCTCTTGCTTCCCTTGCATCTTAGCTCCTCCCAGTGAGGATGTGAGAAAGAGATGCAAGGACGGAGAAGTCAAAGCTGCCAAATGAGATAACCTTTGTTCCACAGTGTCTGTCATAAGTGCGGAGGTGTGGCATTTATACATCATGCCGCTTAATGAAAAGAATTCTGCGTAGGCTACACCTGTGTTTCATGGTCAGATCCTCCTCCAGAAATCCTCATCTCTCCTCTATTCAAGGTGCATTTAAGGGAGTGAAAGATCTCCATGATGACAGAGGGTGCAAGATTTCCGGGTCACGGGAGGGAAGAGGACACAAAGAAGCATAGTTAGTATAACGAAAACCACCCCTCATGTCTCTTGCTTGCCTCCCCTATTCACAACTCAGGTGGGAGAGATTAAGATGTGAGGAGAGGAGGCAAGGAAAGGAATGGAGGATGTGCAAACTGAGAAATGAGAAGAGGGGATTGTATTGTAATACTGTAGCGAAGAATGGGCTGTGGGGACGGGGTGATGTTCTGTTGTTGTTATTTCTCACACTGTGCTCCAAAACAATTTGTTTGAGGGAGATGTCGCTGTGAGGAGTAATGGCTGCTAGTTGGGGCTGGTTGCAGGGGAGAGAAGGAGAGTGAGGGATTGTGAAAGCTGGGGGAAGACAGAGAGCAGGCTAGTTTTGAGGTGTTTTTGTGTGTTGAAAACAACATTTCACTGCAGGGTTAGTCGGCAGGGAAGAAATCTAAGATGGTTTGAATCAGCCATCCTGCTGTCGTTGATTAATAATTAACTTGCCGATTCAATTTTGTTCAGTCATTCCATTAAGTCTGGTTTTATTCTCATTTTGTCCTTCAGGTCCCCGAGGTGAGGCCCTGCAGCATGGCCAGTCTGGGACGCTGCCGCACTTCCTGGAGGAGCCTGTGGACGCTTACATCGTCAAGAGTAACCCCATCAAGCTCCACTGCCAAGCTCGGCCTGCTCTACAGATCTTTTTCAAGTGCAATGGCGAATGGGTCCACCAGAGCCAGCACATGTCTCAGGAGCACACTGACCTGGGGACAGGTACAACAAACACATATACATACCTACACAGACAGAAAACACTGGACACAAACAGAATATGCAGACAGACATACAACTTGCAAATAAAATCATATTTTTTGCCCTGTCAAACCTTCCTCCTGTCACTTTAAGTTATGATTATAGCATAGACATCTCTGAAAGCAAGGACTGAAGTCTTAAGAATGAACTCTCCAAATGGGGCTTTGTGACAGTGCCCGTAACTATGTCCAGCCCTGCAGATATATTTGCCTGACTTCTTAAGTACGTACAGTGTCACATTTGATCTTAACTCAAAATGACAACTTTCACACCATGAAAGGCACCTACTTGTACAATTTGAGGATTTGACTTTGAACTGCGAATGGTATCTCTTACTGATGCAACTTGATGAAATGCAGTTGTTGTTATTTTAACTTCAAATTCAAACCACAAAGAAAAATGTCTTTTTTTTCCTAAAAGCCCTGTTTTTATTGCATCATCTCACAATGGGTAATAAATATCTCATGAGTTCACTTGTCATGTTTACACAGCAAATTGGGTAAAGAGAATCATATTTTACTTTTGCTCTTAAAATGTACTTGTCATTAATTTGACTGATTCTCAAGTATACACTGTAAAAAGTTACTTGTTGAGCTAAGTATGAGCTACACGGATAATTAGGCCTAGGTCTGCCCTGAACGTCAGATGACCATCATTTAATCACATCAGAACTCGCTGAAAGAGGTCGGGATGAAGGCAACATATTTATGAGCGTGCCCTGGCTGCTATTAGTGCGACAGTGTTGATGCTTCACTTAACACACAGCACCAATCAATATCTTCCCTCCAGAGTTAACAATGGACCTCTAAATTTTTACTGCCTTATAGTGTGGATTCATAGCTCTGCTCCCATCTGGCTCCTTATCACCATTCATATCTGTTTCCACTGGGACAGACACAACGAAGGGGAAATACAGAAGGGAAGGGGCTGAGAGAGAGAATAAAAGCTGAAAAGGGAAGCATCTTAAAAATCCACCTGTGCTATATCTCATAAAGTAGAAATATCTGGACTGTTAGGATGTGTTTCTTTAAGCACCAGCTGCTGGAAGATGCGACAAGAGTGCATGTAGAATTGGGGTTTTAAATTGATCTTTATTGTAACCATGACCTTTGCTAAAAACATGGAAGCACTATGGAAACAGATCCCAGATTTGGATGTATTTTGTAAGAAAATATCTGTACCAAAAAGGAGGAGTTGTTTCCCATGCATGAATGCACCACATTTAGTCAAATCGTTCCACTGTAGAAGTTCTCAGTAAGTTTTATGTCTGCTATTGTGAGGGCTGCTTTTCGTCTATCAACACTTCCTACTGTTGCTGTAGCGCCAGTGCTCAAAGCTGAGGTGACAAATGTTACAGATAGACAGGCAACTCTTGCAGAGTTTAAATTTAATGAAGGCGGAAACAACGAGTCGTGCTGTTTGTGGAGAGACTGGTAGAAACTCCCTGCATAATCTCACAACTTGATCCTTCTGCCAGTGATATACTTTATAGATTTCTTACTGTTAGACTTTATGCATCTCCTGGCAACATTACTTTAAACCACAAGATCAATCATTTCCTACCCTTTACAAAGCTGCTTTTATTGCTCAAAGCTCCTATTATCAATATTCTTATTATAATAATGGGTTGAATGACTGTGTTAGGTGAGCTTTGTTTTGGTTCACTCAGACTGGTCTTGTAGCATCATAGCCTGGCTTTCTGCCACATTAGGTAGTTGTTTTCAGCAAAAAAACAGTCAAAGTCTCCTGTATGCTCCCTTTCCAGCACTAAACAGCAGACAGACAAAGTTAACAAGTAGCTGCTCAACATAGTGAAGCATTTAACAGCTTAAGAGCCAGTTTTTTTCAGGAGGTGGTGGAGACCAAAAACAGAGCTATAGGGAGAGACAATATTGAACTTACATTTGCCAGGTAGCCAAAAACATGACACTAAATGAATGCTAACCTTGCTCTGTATCTGCTGGATATGTAAGTAAGTTTGCTAAGTTTGCCATACAGTGTCAGGTCAAAAGGTCAGTTATATGTGTTGTACTGATATTTTGTTTCTGCTGCCCCCACGCAGCCAACACATGGTTTCAACAGGTTTACACTTAAAGAGACAGATCACCCCAAAGTCAAAAATACATATTTTTTTCCTTCTACCTATAGTGCTATTTATCAACCTTGATTGTTTTAGTGTGAGTTGCAAAGTGTTGGAGTTATTGGCCGTAGGGATGTCTGCCTTCTCCTCAATATAATGGAACTAGATGGCACTCTGCACTTCCAAAAAATTACATTTGAAAAACTCAACAGCAATGTCTCTTTCCAGAAATCATGACCTGGTTACTCAAGATAATCTGCAGACTTTGTTGTGAGCAGTTTCATGAAGGAACTATTTGGGTTTTTTTGTACCAAACTACACCCACCAACCATATCACCATGCAGAAGGAAGCATCTACTCATGGATGAAAGGCTTGTGTTAGTGACATCGCGCGTTGTAAACATTAATGCTCCTCGGCTGAGTTGTAACATTAGCTAGGTCAGTGGTGCTATGTGAGCGAGCAGTGGATGCACACTTCCTTTGTGGTGGCGAAAAGGCCTAGAAATATTTGACCTTTAAGGTCAAGTTAGAAGCAAAACATGTTTACTAAAATTGTGTAACCCTGAATGACACTGTCGACATTATGGCAGAAACAAGTTGTGGTAAAATGCCAAGTATTCTGGCAAACGGCAAGAAATCATACACACACACACACACACACATGGAAAGTTAGGTATGATGTTTTATAACATAACTATACTGTTTCTTCAGTAAAGTACCTGCAAAGGCTGTGAATCGACCCAGAGTCATAGAGTCCTTCTTCAGCACCTTCTGCATGGTAATCCGGTTGTTGGGTGTAATTACCAAGACAGAAACTAGTTCCTACATGTAACTGCTCACAGCAAGGTCTCTGGATTATCTTGAGTAATCAAGATTTTGGAATTAATTAATTTCTGGAAAGAGACATTGCTGTCAAGTTTTTCAAATGTATTTTTTAATGCTTTGAGCACCACAAGCCAAGTGCCATGTACTTCCATTGTATTTGGGAGAAGGCAGACGTCTCTACCGCCAATGACTCCAACACTCGGCAAGTCACACCAAAACAATCTAGACTGGTAAATAGCACTACAGGTAAGAGGAAAAATTTGGATTTTTGATTTTGGGGTGAACTGTCCCTTTAACTCTATCTTATTATAATGCATTTGGCATGACCACAGTCCGTTGCATTACCTTATCCTAGCAGTTTGTTGTGTTTTTGTTCTATTGATAGGATGTTGTTGTTTTTTTACTGTCCAGGTATGAGGACTTTTGAATATGTCAGTCTGCATGCAGCAACTGATTCTCACTTAATAAAACCTAATGGAGCAATGTCATGAATGCAGTATGGAGCATTAAGTCTATCGTTTATTGGCAGATGTTTCAGTCTTGGCTTTTGTTTGATACTATCACGGTGCAGCACTAGTTATCAAAACTTCTCACCAGGGTTCAGTATTCATTAAGAAGATAATTAGTCTTGTCACTGATCATCTCAGTGCATCGCCTTTTAATCAGACACAGGATGGGGCAAATTGAAAATGGATGGAGCAGTTTTGTGCTTCAGTATACCAGAAGATAAACTATCAATTTTGCATGAAAAAGCAGCTCTCTGGCATGACATAAGAATATCTAGAAACTGTTACAGCTACGTTATTGGATGATGCCTCAAAAGGAAAAAAAGTGTAATACAAAATGTCCCCAAATTAATGCCAATATTGGTTCATTTTTATGAACACTGGACCTGGCCATCTTTTACAGCCCACACTTGGATGTGACTGTACACTCCAACAGCCTCCCTCTGGAACCAGTAAATAGCTTCAAATGTTAACATTATCATTGCTTTACACATAATTTGTTCACAGTGGAGATGTTCTTTAGAGCGTGGCATCATTTTTAGGCCCAAATAATAGATTCCACATCCCTCCTTTCAATCTAACATTGAATGAGCAGGGATGTAAAATGGGTCCTCTTTAATGTTACAAGTTGATGTGTTTCGTTCAGGTGAATTGTGATGAGTTTGGAAACTAAAATGGAAAATGTAATTGCCAGGAGCGATACTGGTCATCATTTTATGGTGGAATAAAAATGATGCAAAACTTTCCAAGACTTCTCAGGAAAATTGTGTTAGAATTCCAGTCATGTTAAAAAAGAAAAACGTGTTATGTCTTTTCTAATTGCATGATTTAATCAAAGAGGCATGTTTGGCAAACAGAATGTTAAAATCCCATTCATTATTGTTGCAGGTTGAAAAAAAAAAAAAAACATGACTACAGCTTCGTCATTGGGTTTAGCAGCTCAACACCAAAGCTGTCATATTTCAGAAACACCTTTTTTTTTTTCAGAGACCAGCGTATAACAGAATTACACATCTCTTCAGTATTCACACATTCACATACAGTTGGTCTGAAGCCATCTGCCTGTCTAGATTCAAAAAATAAACAGCATTCTTTTTTTTTCTTCTTTTTCTAGCAGCATGGCTTTTAGCCAGTCCAGTCACTCCTTCACTTTGGTCCAGACTGAAATATCTCAGTAATTGTTCAGATTTTGCACAAACATTCATGGCTCTATTGATTTACAGAGAGATGAATCCTACTAACTTCCCCTTACTGTTCCACGAGCATCACCAGTAGAGCTGCAACAATTAATGGAATAGTTGTAACAATTAAATGAATTGCCAACTAATTAGATAATCGATTAATCCTTTTGACTAACTTTTTTACTAGCTTGCTATCTTTGGGTTGAGGACAAAACTAGACTCACAAGTCAGTCTTTAGACTCTTTGCTTAAAGAGGCAACAGATAGGATTAAGGTGTTTTTTTTAGCTTGGTGCCACCTAGCGTCAGCGGTGTTGCTCGCACTGTCGCAAAGACCAAATTGACCGTGGGGATCAGAGATAATCAATAAAATGTAGGCTGTAAAGCCACCAGTATACCTCTATGTGTATGCAGAATGAGAAGGTGTGTGGACACTATACTAAATAAATGAGTAAAGAGGCCGAGCAACAATTATCAGATTTAACTGAAGAAAAAAAACAAATAGTAATGCAAATAATTATAGCAGAATGCACAGTACCAGTACAAACAACTCACAGTAAATTCTACCAATATGTACAGTATCAGCACAAACACAGTAGACACGTAAGGGATAATGTATAGTGAGCCGGAGACTGTTGAAAAATAACTCCCGATTGGGGAATGGAACTCCGACGTGCAGCGGAGTTATTTTTCAACTGTCATCGGCTCACTATACATTATCCCGCTTAGAACATGGCTTACTACTGAAAGATTCCAATGTCACAACTGGCATCAATATTATTAAACTGCTGGCAGAGTGTATTGACAGAGGAGAGGCGTTCACCAGACAAACGGGAGTGGAGGAGAGGATTTTACTCCACTTCTCCCGGTCGGAGATGCTGGGTGCCCAGTAGCTGCAGCGGCGGCAGCAGGGGGGTGGGGGGTAATCACTGTCCGAGGGCTGCCGTAGAATGGCAACGAGGATGTCAGCCGACCAACACTCGCTACCCGGTCCCTGGTTGCGGCGATTTGCGATGCTGGCCAGCTAGGAATGAACTAGCAGCCAGTACAGTACAGTCCTCTCTCGTCTAGCTAACATTTAGTCGTGTTACTTACTGATCCATTAGAAAGAAAGCTAGCTGGACATGGGTTTTGAAGCCTCTTTGGTCACGGAGCTCCCTCCATCTCTTGAATGCCTGATTGAGGTTTACTCTTGTTTTTCCTCTTCTTTTATCACTCTCCTTTTTGCTCTTCTTTGCCTCCTCAGACAGATTAGCTTGTTTTCTTTTGCTAGGCTGTTTTTCACTTGTCTCTAAACTTTGTCTGTCTGCCATTGTGCTCCTGACTCAACTATCCTCATAAGGACCAGCTCCAGTCCCTGATTGGCTGACCGACCAGTTTGCCAATACATGATGCATTTCCTGCCGTAAAGCAGATTTTTTCCGCAAAAATTCGTCTCCGGTGGCAGAAGCTTATTGCAAAGATTGCAAAGCCATTAAGTAACCTATGTAAATGCTGATAGTCTGATTTTACTGTGTATACTACCCTGTGCAACCCACATTATTTTCATAATGATATATATAGGCAAAAATGCTGTCTGTTGCTTCTTTAACTAAAGACTGATGTCTTTCTCCCTGATTTTGTGTTTAGATGGGTGGATACAATTTCAGAGTTTAAAAAAACTCCCTACGTTACAGAACCAATAGTAAATCTGCAGGGCGGTCCTTCGGTGGCTCGCTGAACTCTTGTGCTGGTAAACATAGTCCGACTGCCTTAAAAGTTTTAAACAAAGTCACTGTAAGTCCTTCATTTCCACAATCTTGTGGACTGAGCACATGTTTGATAAAACGGAGTTAAATCTCTCGGCATCCATTTTCAAGCTCTCTGTGTATTTGTTTCCTTGTGGACAAGAAAAGGGGGAGCGCACATTTCCGGGAGGGCGTGTCCTTTTAAAAAATGCAAGAGGCGTTGCTTTGTTGCCGGCCGTTTTCTTCCGGTGTGTTAAACACACTTTAGAAAGGAGTGTCCCCAGACTATCAGAAGGCAGAGATCTCTGATTGTCTGGTGGCGAGACTAGGACAAAACAAGACATTTCAAGACGTCATCTTTGGGTTTGGGAAAAACTGATAATTTTTCACAATATTCTGATAATTTATAGATCAAACAAGTAATCGCTTAGATTAGACTGAGAAAATCATTGACAGATTACAGTTTGTCTTGATTGCTAAGACCCGCTTAATGAAACTGGGGTACACTTGATCTTCATCATCACCTTCTCAGCACAGCAGAATTCTCCTCTTACAAATGTGTTAGTTTTTCTCCATAGTACACTCAAAAGAGGGAACTATGTCCTCAATTCTGAAAATGTGAAGCTCATGCATTAACAACACGACTTCAGACTGCTGAGCACCAAACACTATTTCACTGTTTTCACTCAAAAAGTATATATATATATATATATATATATATATATATATGTATGTATATTTTTGGGGGGGGGGGGCATTTTCACCTTTAATCGATAGGACAGACAAGCGTGAAAGGGGGAGAGAGAGAGGGAGTGACATGCAGCAAAGGGCCACAGGCTGGAGTCAAACCTGGGCCGCTGCTGCAACAGCATTGTACTTGCGCCTGCTCTACCACTAAGCCACTGATGTCCCCAAAAAGACATTTTAAATAACAGTTTTGCCAAACTCTAAGCACAGATCACATCATTTAGCACACTTTAGTCACCTGGAAAACACTGGCCTTCAAAATGCCATGCATTCATTATTGTTGGTTTGATTTACCGTACATCTGACCTGTTCAAAGTCAATAAGCAAAACACTCCCATCATGTGTCAGAGCATAAAGGAAGCATCATGTAACTTCTACCATGTTGGTCTTAAAAGAAATGGAGCAGCAAGGTCAACAGAGAGGAAGGCCTATGAAAAAAACTTTTCTTATGCAATCAGTTGAGTCAGCTGAACATTTTACTGTATTGCAGTAACAAATAAATATTTTCTCTGTTACCGTTTTTGTATTTGTGCACTGATTTCAATATTACATCACCAGAAATACAGTTTAAACATTGTCTTGCAGTGTCTCTCATTTTGTTTACAACATCAGCTCAACTGAGAG